>NW_024470692.1:465396-723896 GCF_017639515.1 Carcharodon carcharias
CAAACACAAATACAGTCTAATACACACACACAATCTAATACACACCCTTACAGTCTAATACACACACAAACAGTCTGATACACACACACACACAGTCTAATACACATACACAAACAGTCTAATACACATACACACACAGTCTAATACACATACACACACAGTCTGATACACACACAGGCTAATACACACACACACAGTCTAATACACACACAGTCTATTACACACACACAGGCTAATACACACACACACAGTCTATTACACACACACAGTCTATTACACACACACAGTCTATTACACACAAACAGTCTATTACACACACACAGTCTATTACACACACACAGTCTATTACACACACACACAGTCTATTACACACACTGTCTAATACACACACAGTCTAATACACACACTGTCTAATACACATACAGTCTTATACACACACGAATAGTCTAATACACACACACAGATCTACAGTCTAATACACACACACTCACAGAAACAGTCTAATAAACACACACACACTAACACATACACACAAACTCCAATACACACACACACACACCATCTATTACACACACATACAGTCCATTACACACAGTCTAATACACACACACAAACAGTCTAATAAACACACACACACAAACAGACTAATACACACACAGAGTCTAATACACACACACACACACAAACAGTCTAATACACACACACACAAATAAACAGTCTAATGCGCTCACACAAACAGTCTAATACACACAAACAGTCTAATACACACACAGGCTAACACACACACACAGTCTAATACACACACACTTTATGTGTAATACAGATACACACACAAACTGTCTAATACACACTCACACACAGTCAAACACACAAACAGTCGAACACACACACATAGTCTAATACACACACACATACAGTCTAATACACACACACACAATCTAATACACACACATACAGTCTAATACACACACAAACAGTATAATACACACACACAGTCTGATACACATACGCACACTGGCTAATACACACACACACAGTCTATTACACACTCACAGCCTAATACACACACACAGTCTATTACACACACACAGTCTATTACACACACACAGCCTAATACAGACACACACACAGACTATTACACACACAGTCTAATACACACACAGTCTAATACACACACACAGTCTTATACACACACACAAACACGTACAGCAATAGTCTAATACACACACACAGATCTACAGTCGAATAAACACACACTCACAAAAACAGTCTAATACACACACACAAACAGTCTATTACACACACACACACAGTCTAATACACACACATGCACAGTCTAATACATACACATGCACAGTCTAATACACACACAGTCTAATATACACACACAGTCTAATACACGCACACAGTCTAATACACACAAACACATACACCAACTGTCTAATACACACACACCAACTGTCTAATACACAGTCACCCTCCAATGCACACACACACTGTCTAAAACACACACGCAGTCTGAAACACACACACACACACACACATGCACAAAGTCTAATACACACACCCAAACAGTCTAATACAAACACACACACACAGTCTAATACACACACAAACAGTCTAATACACACACACAGTCTAATCTGCACACATACAGTCTAATACACACACACAGTCTAATACATACACACAGTCTAATACACACACACAGTCTAACACACACACACAGTCTAACACACACACACAGTCTAATACACACACAGTCTAATAGACTCACACAAACTGTCTAATACACACACACAAACTGTCTAATACACATACACACAATCTGTCTAATACACACACACACACAGTCTAACACACAAACACACACACAGTCTAATACAAACACAAATACAGTCTAATACACACACACAATCTAATACACACCCTTACAGTCTAATACACACACAAACAGTCTGATACACACACACACACAGTCTAATACACATACACAAACAGTCTAATACACATACACACACAGTCTAATACACATACACACACAGTCTGATACACACACAGGCTAATACACACACACACAGTCTAATACACACACAGTCTATTACACACACACAGGCTAATACACACACACACACAGTCTATTACACACACACAGCCTAATACACACACACACAGTCTATTACACACACACAGTCTATTACACACACACAGTCTATTACACACAAACAGTCTATTACACACACACAGTCTATTACACACACACAGTCTATTACACACACACACAGTCTATTACACACACTGTCTAATACACACACAGTCTAATACACACACTGTCTAATACACATACAGTCTTATACACACACGAATAGTCTAATACACACACACAGATCTACAGTCTAATACACACACACTCACAGAAACAGTCTAATAAACACACACACACTAACACATACACACAAACTCCAATACACACACACACACCATCTATTACACACACATACAGTCCATTACACACAGTCTAATACACACACACAAACAGTCTAATAAACACACACACACAAACAGACTAATACACACACAGAGTCTAATACACACACACACACACAAACAGTCTAATACACACACACACAAATAAACAGTCTAATGCGCTCACACAAACAGTCTAATACACACAAACAGTCTAATACACACACAGGCTAACACACACACACACAGTCTAATACACACACAGTCTAATACACACACACAATCTGTCTAATACACATACACACACAAACTGTCTAATACACACACACACAGTCAAACACACAAACAGTCTAACACACACACACAGTCTAATACACACACAGACTAATACACACACACAGTCTTATACACACACACAAACATGCACAGCAATAGTGTAATACACACACACAAACAGTCTAACACACACACAAACACACACAGTCTAATACACACACACACTCACACACAATCTAATACACACACATACATTCTAATCCACACACAAACAGTCTAATACACACACACAGGCTAATAAACACACAGTCTAACACCCACAAACAATCTGTCTAATACAAATACACACACAAACTGTCTAACACACACACACAGTCTAACATACACACACAAACAGTCTAACACACACACAAACACACATAGTCTAATACACACACACAATCTAATACACACACATACATTCTAATCCACACACAAACACTCTAATACACATACACACACACAGGCTAATACACACACACACACAGGCTAATACACACACACAGTCTAATACACACACACAGTCTATTACACACACACAGTTTATTACACAAACACAGTGTATTACACACAAACAGTCTATTACACACAAACAATCTATTACACACACCCACAGTCTTATACACACAAGCAAAAACACACAGCAATAGTCCAATACACACACACAGATTTACAGTCTAATACACACACACTCACACAAACAGTCTAATACACACACACACACAAACAGTCTAATACACACACACACACAAACAGTCTAGTACACACACACAAACACACACACACAAATAGTCTAATGCACACACACAAACAGTCTAAAACACACACACACACCCAGTCTAATACCCACACATGCACAGTCTAATACACACACATGCACAGTCTAATACACACTCAGACTAATACGTACACCCGCACACAGATTAATACACACACACACAGTCTAATACACACGCAGTCTAATACACACACACACTAATACACACGCACACAGTCTAAAACACACAGTCTAAAACACACACACACAGTCTAATACACACACAGTCTAATACACACAAGCACATACACCAACTGTCTAATACACACACACACTCCAATGCACACACGCAGTCTAAAACACACACACACATACATTCTAATACACACACACACAGACAATCTAATACACACACAAAGTCTAATACACACACAAAAATTATAATACACACATAAAAAGTCTAATACACACACACACAGTCTAATACACACACACACAGGCTAATACATACACACAGTCTAATAAACACACACACAGCCTAATACACACACACAGCCTAATACACACACAAAGTCTATTACACACACACACACACACACAGTCTAATACACACAGACGCTGTCCAATACACACACACACACAGTCTAATACACACACGCACAGAGTCTAATACACACACACACACAAAGACTAATACACACACACACAGGCTAATACGCACACACACAGTCTAATACACACACACAGACAGTCTAATACACACACACAGCCTAATACACACACACAGCCTAATACACACACACAGTCTGTTACACACACACACACACACACACACACACACAGTCTAGTACACACACGGTCTAATACGCTCACTGTCCAATACACACAGACGCTGTCCAATACACACACACACACACACAGTCTAATACACACACAGTCTAATACACACGCACAATCTTATACACAAACACACACACGAATAGTCTAATACACACACACAGATCTACAGTCTAATACACACACACTCACACAGTCTAATACACACACACACTAATACATACACACAAACTCTAATACACACACACACCGTCTATTAGACACCCATACAGACTATTACACACAGTTTAATACACACACTCAAACAGTCTAATACATGCTCACACACACACAGACTAATATACACACACAGTCTAATACACATACACACACACAAACAGTCTAACACACACACAGTCTAATACACACACACATACAGTCTAATACACACACACACAATCTAATACACACACATACAGTCTAATACACACAAACACAGTATAATACACACACACACAGTCTGATACACATACGCACACCGGCTAATACACACACACTCACAGTCTATTACACACACACAGCCTAATACACACACACAGTCTATTACACACACACAGTCTATTACACACACACAGCCTAATAAACACCCACACAGTCTATTACACACACACAGTCTATTACACACACACACACACACACACAGTCTAATATACACACAGTCTAATACACACACACAGTCTTATACACACACACAAACACGCACAGCAATAGTCTACTACAAACACACAGATCTACAGTCTAATAAACACACACTCACACAAACAGTCTAATACACACACATGCACAGTCTAATACACACACATGCACAGTCTAATACACACACAGTCTAATACACACACAAACAGTCTAATACACACACAGTCTAATCTGCACACATACAGTCTAATACACACACACACACACACACTCACACACAGAGTCTAATACACACACACAGTCTAATACACACACACAGTCTAATACACACACACACATACAGTCTAATACACACACAGTCTAATACACACACAGTCTAATACACACACACAATCTGTCTAATACACATACACACACAAAATGCCTAATTCACACACAGTCTAACACACAAAGTCTAATACACACACAATCTGTCTAATACACATACACACACAAACTGTCTAATACACACACTCACACAGTCTAATACACACACACATACAGTCTAATACACACACACAATCTAATATTTACACATACAGTCTAATACACTCATAAACAGTCTAATACACACTCACAGTCTAATACACATACACACACAGTCTAATACACATACACAGTCTATTACACACACACAGTCAATTACACACACACACAGTCAATTACACACACACAGTCAATTACACACACACAGTCAATTACACACAGTCTATTACACACAAACAGTTTATTACACACACACAGTCTATTACACACACAGTCTATTACACACACAGTCTATTACACACACACACAGTCTTATACACACACGCAAACAAACACAGCAATAGTCTAATACACACACCCAGATCTACAGTCTAATACACACACACTCACACAAACCGTCTAATACACACACAAACTAACAGTCTAATACACACACACAAAAACAGTCTAATGCGCACACACACACAAACAGTCTAATGCGATCACACAAACAGTCTAATACACAGACACAGTCTAATACACACACACAGTCTAACACACACACAGTCTAACAAACACACAGTCTAATACACACACAGTCTAATACACACACAGTCTAATACACACACAGTCTAATACACACACTGTCTAATTCACACACACAGTCTTATAAACACACATTCTTTGACACACACACAAACACACACGAATAGTCTAATACACACACACTCACACAAACAGTCTAATAGACACACACACACTAATACATACACACACACTAATACACAAACACACACCGTCTATTACACACACATACAGTCTATTACACACAGTCTAATACACACAGACAAACAGTCTAATGCACACACACACACTAACAAACAGACTAATACACACACACACAGTCTAATACACACACAGTCTAACACCCACAAACAATCTGTCTAATACACATACACGCACAAACTGTCTAACACACACACACACACACACACACACACACAGTCTAACATACACACACAAACAGTCCAACACACACACAAACACACATAGTCTAATACACACACACAATCTAATACACACACATACATTCTAATCCACACACAAACACTCTAATACACATACACACACAGGCTAATACACACACACACAGGCTAATACACACACACAGTCTAATACACACACACAGTCTATTTCAAACACACAGTTTATTATACAAACACAGTGTATTACACACACACAGTCTATTACACACAAACAATCTATTACACACACCCACAGTCTTATACACACACGCAAAAACACACAGCAATAGTCCAATACACACACACAGATTTACAGTCTAATACACACACACTCACACAAACAGTCTAATACACACACACACACACACACAAACAGTCTAATACACACACACACACAAACAGTCTAATACACACACACAAACACACACACACAAATAGTCTAATACACACACACAAACAGTCTAAAACACACACACACACCCAGTCTAATACCCACACACACCCAGTCTAATACCCACACATGCACAGTCTAATACACACTCAGACTAATACGTACTCCCGCACACAGATTAATACACACACACACAGTCTAATACACACACAGTCTAATACACACACACGCACACAAACAGATTAATACACACACACAGTCTAATACACACACAGTCTACTGCACACACACGCAGTCTAATACACACACACACTAATACACATGCACACAGTCTAATTCACACAGTCTAAAACACACACACACAGTCTAATACACACACAGTCTAATACACACAAGCACATACACCAACTGTCTAATACACACACATACACACACACCAACTGTCTAAAACACACACACACTCCAATGCACACACGCAGTCTAAAACACACACACACATACATTCTAATACACACACACACAGACAATCTAATACACACACAAAGTCTAATACACACACAAAAAGTCTAATACACACATAAAATGTCTAACACACACACACACAGTCTAATACACACACACACAGGCTAATACACACACACAGTCTAATAAACACACACACAGCCTAATACACACACACAGCCTAATACACACACAAAGTCTATTACACACACACACACACACACACACACACACACACAGTCTAATACACACAGACGCAGTCCAATACACACACACACACACACAGTCTAATACACACACACACACAGAGTCTAATACACACACACACACAAAGACTAATACACACACACACACAAAGACTAATACACGCACACACAGGCTAATACGCACACACACAGTCTAATATACACACACACAGACAGTCTAATACACACACACAGCCTAATACACACACACAGCCTAATACACACACACAGTCTGTTACACACACACACACACACACACACACACAGTCTAATACACACACGGTCTAATACGCTCACTGTCCAATACACACAGACGCTG
Source organism: Carcharodon carcharias (assembly GCF_017639515.1). Taxonomy (NCBI): domain Eukaryota; kingdom Metazoa; phylum Chordata; class Chondrichthyes; order Lamniformes; family Lamnidae; genus Carcharodon; species Carcharodon carcharias. Next base: position 473,432 of record NW_024470692.1, read on the forward strand.
TCCAATACACACACACACACACAGTCTAATACACACACAGTCTAATACACACGCACAGTCTTATACACAAACACACACACGAATAGTCTAATACACACACACACACACACACACAGTCTAATACACACACACTCACACAGTCTAATACACACACACACTAATACATACACACAAACTCTAATACACACACACACCGTCTATTAGACACCCATACAGACTATTACACACAGTTTAATACACACACTCAAACAGTCTAATACATGCTCACACACACACAGACTAATATACACACACAGTCTAATACACATACACACACACAAACAGTCTAACACACACACAGTCTAATACACACACACATACAGTCTAATACACACACACACAATCTAATACACACACATACAGTCTAATACACACAAACACAGTATAATACACACACACAGTCTGATACACATACGCACACCGGCTAATACACACACACTCACAGTCTATTACACACACACAGCCTAATACACACACACAGTCTATTACACACACACAGTCTATTACACACACACAGCCTAATACACACCCACACAGTCTATTACACACACACAGTCTATTACACACACACACACACACACACACACACAGTCTAATATACACACAGTCTAATACACACACAGTCTAATACACACATACAGTCTTATACACACACACAAACACGCACAGCAATAGTCTACTACAAACACACAGATCTACAGACTAATAAACACACACTCACAAAAACAGTCTAATACACACGCACAAACAGTCTATTACACACACACACACACACACACAAACAGTCTAATACACACACATGCACAGTCTAATACACACACATGCACAGTCTAATACACACACAGTCTAATACACACACAGTCTAATACACACACACAGTCTAATACACACACACAGTCTAATACACACAAACACATACACCAACTGTCTAATACACACACACACTAACTGTCTAATACACACTCACCCTCCAATGCATACACACACACACTGTCTAGAACACACACGCAGTCTAAAACACACACACACACACACAGTCTAATACACACACCCAAACAGTCTAATACAAATACACACACAGTCTAATACACACACAAACAGTCTAATACACACACAGTCTAATCTGCACACATACAGTCTAATACACACACACACAAACACACTCACACACAGAGTCTAATACACACGCAGTCTAATACACACACACAGTCTAATACACACACACACACACACATACAGTCTAATACACACACAGTCTAATACACACACAGTCTAATACACACACACAATCTGTCTAATACACATACACACACAAAATGTCTAATACACACACACAGTCTAACACACAAAGTCTAATACACACACAATCTGTCTAATACACATACACACACAAACTGTCTAATACACACACTCACACAGTCTAATACACACACACATACAGTCTAATACACACACACAATCTAATACTTACACATACAGTCTAATACACACATAAACAGTCTAATACACACTCACAGTCTAATACACATACACACACAGTCTAATACACATACACAGTCTATTACACACACACAGTCAATTACACACACACACAGTCAATTACACACACACAGTCAATTACACACAAACAGTCTATTACACTCAAACAGTCTATTACACACACACAGTCTATTACACACACAGTCTACTACACACACAGTCTATTACACACACACAGTCTTATACACACACGCAAACACACACAGCAATAGTCTAATACACACACACAGATCTACAGTCTAATACACACACACTCACACAAACCATCTAATACACACACACACTAACAGTCTAAAACACACACACACACACACAGAAACAGTCTAATGCGCACACACACACAAACAGTCTAATGCGCACACACAAACAGTCTAATACACACACACAGTCTAATACACACACACACAGTCTAACACACACACAGTCTAACAAACACACAGTCTAATACACACACAGTCTAATACACACACAGTCTAATACACACACTGTCTAATTCACACACACAGTCTTATAAACACACATTCTTTTACACACACACAAACACACGCACGAATAGTCTAATACACACACACTCACACAAACAGTCTAATAGACACACACACACTAATACATACACACACACTAATACACAAACACACACCGTCTATTACACACACATACAGTCTATTACACACAGTCTAGTACACACACACAGTCTAATGCACACACACACACTAACAAACAGACTAATACACACACACAGTCTAATACACATATACACACACACAGTCTAATACACATACACACACACAGTCTAATACACACACAACCAAACAGTCTAATGCACACACACAAACTGTCTAATACACACACACACATTCTAATACACACACAGTCTAACACACACACACCGTCTAACACTCACACACCGTCTAACACACACACAGTCTAATACACACACACCGTCTAACACACACATACAGTCTAATACACATACACACAGGCTAATACACACACAGTCTAACACCCACAAACAATCTGTCTAATACACATACACACACAAACTGTCTAACACACACACACACACACACACACACACACACACACAGTCTAACTCACACACACAAACAGTCTAACACACACACAAACACACACAGTCTAATACACACACACACACACACACAAAATCTAATACACACACATACATTCTAATCCACACACAAACAGTCTAATACACACACACAGGCTAATACACACACAGTCTAACACCCACAAACAATCTGTCTAATACAAATACACACACAAACTGTCTAACACACACACACACACACACAGTCTAACATACACACACAAACAGTCTAACACACACACAAACACACACAGCCTAATACACACACACAGTCTATTACACACACACAGTCAATTACACACACACAGTCAATTACACACAAACAGTCTATTACACACACACAGTCTATTACACACACACAGTCTATTACACACACAGTCTATTACACACACAGTCTATTACACACACACAGTCTTATACACACACGCAAACACACACAGCAATAGTCTAATACACACACACTCACACAAACCATCTAATACACACACACACTAACAGTCTAAAACACACACACACACAGAAACAGTCTAATGCGCACACACACACAAACAGTCTAATGCGATCACACAAACAGTCTAATACACACACACAGTCTAATACACACACACACAGTCTAACACACACACAGTCTAACAAACACACAGTCTAATACACACACAGTCTAATAAACACACTGTCTAATACACACACAGTCTTATAAACACACATTCTTTTACACACACAAACATACACACGAATAGTCTAATACACACACACTCACACAAACAGTCTAATAGACACACACACACTAATACATACACACACACTATTACACAAACACACACCGTCCATTACACACACATACAGTCTATTACACACCGTCTAACACTCACACACCATCTAACACACACACAGTCTAATACACACACACCGTCTAACACACACATACAGTCAAATACACACACACAGGCTAATACACACACAGTCTAACACCCACAAACAATCTGTCTAATACACATACACACACAAACTGTCTAACACACACACACACACACACACACAGTCTAACTCACACACACAAACAGTCCAACACACACACAAACACACACAGTCTAATACACACACACACACACAATCTAATACACACACATACATTCTAATCCACACACAAACAGTCTAATACACACACACAGGCTAATACACACACAGTCTAACACCCACAAACAATCTGTCTAACACACACACACACACACACACACACACACACACAGTCTAACATACACACACAAACAGTCTAACACACACACAAACACACATAGTCTAATACACACACACAATCTAATACACACACATACATTCTAATCCACACACAAACACTCTAATACACATACACACACAGGCTAATACACACACACACACAGGCTAATACACACACACACACAGGCTAATACACACACACAGTCTATTACACACACACAGTCTATTACACAAACACAGTTTATTACACAAACACAGTGTATTACACACACACAGTCTATTACACACAAACAATCTATGACACACACCCACAGTCTTATACACACACGCAAAAACACACAGCAATAGTCCAATACACACACACAGATTTACAGTCAAATACACACACACTCACACAAACAGTCTAATACACACGCACACACAAACAGTCTAATACACACACACACAAACAGTCTAATACACACACACAAACACACACACACAAATAGTCTAATGCACATACACAAACAGTCTAAAACACACACACACACCCAGTCTAATACCCACACATGCACAGTCTAATACACACACATGCACAGTCTAATACACACTCAGACTAATACGTACACCCGCACACAGATTAATACACACACACACACAGTCTAATACACACACAGTCTAATACACACACACGCACACAAACAGATTAATACACACACACACAGTCTAATACACACACACACTAATACACACGCACACAGTCTAATACACACAGTCTAAAACACACACACACAGTCTAATACACACACAGTCTAATACACACAAGCACATACACCAACTGTCTAATACACACACATACACACACACCAACTGTCTAATACACACACACACTCCAATGCACACACGCAGTCTAAAACACACACACACATACATTCTAATACACACACACACAGACAATCTAATACACACACAAATTCTAATACACACACAAAAATTCTAATACACACATAAAAAGTCTAATACACACACACACAGTCTAATACACACACACACAGGCTAATACACACACACAGTCTAATAAACACACACACAGCCTAATACACACACACAGCCTAATACACACACAAAGTCTATTACACACACACACACACACACAGTCTAATACACACAGACGCTGTCCAATACACACACACACACAGTCTAATACACACACACACAGAGTCTAATACACACACACACACAAAGGCTAATACACACACACACACAGGCTAATACGCACACACACAGTCTAATACACACACACAGACAGTCTAATACACACACACAGCCTAATACACACACACAGCCTAATACACACACACAGTCTGTTACACACACACACACACAGTCTAATACACACACGGTCTAATACGCTCACTGTCCAATACACACAGACGCTGTCCAATACACACACACACACACAGTCTAATACACACGCACAGTCTTATACACAAACACACACACGAATAGTCTAATACACACACACAGATCTACAGTCTAATACACACACACTCACACAGTCTAATACACACACACACTAATACATACACACAAACTCTAATACACACACACACCGTCTATTAGACACCCATACAGACTATTACACACAGTTTAATACACACACTCAAACAGTCTAATACATGCTCACACACAAACAGACTAATATACACACACAGTCTAATACACATACACACACACAAACAGTCTAACACACACACAGTCTAATACACACACACATACAGTCTAATACACACACACACAATCTAATACACACACATACAGTCTAATACACACAAAAACAGTATAATACACACACACACAGTCTGATACACATACGCACACCGGCTAATACACACACACTCACAGTCTATTACACACACACAGCCTAATACACACACACAGTCTATTACACACACACAGTCTATTACACACACACAGCCTAATACACACCCACACAGTCTATTACACACACACAGTCTATTACACACACACACACACACAGTCTAATATACACACAGTCTAATACACACACAGTCTAATACACACACACAGTCTTATGCACACACACAAACACGCACAGCAATAGTCTACTACAAACACACAGATCTACAGTCTAATAAACACACACTCACACAAACAGTCTAATACACACACACAAACAGTCTATTACACACACACACACACACCCAGTCTAATACACACACAGTCTAATACACACACACACAGTCTAATACACACACACAGTCTAATACACACAAACACATACACCAACTGTCTAATACACACACACACTAACTGTCTAATACACACTCACCCTCCAATGCACACACACACACACTGTCTAAAACACACACGCAGTCTAAAACACACACACACACACACACACACACAGTCTAATACACACACCCAAACAGTCTAATACAAACACACACACACAGTCTAATACACACACAAACAGTCTAATACACACACAGTCTAATCTGCACACATACAGTCTAATACACACACACACACAAACACTCACACACAGAGTCTAATACACACACACAGTCTAATACACACACACAGTCTAATACACACACACACACACACATACAGTCTAATACACACACAGTCTAATACACACACAGTCTAATACACACACACAATCTGTCTAATACACATACACACACAAAATGTCTAATACACACACACAGTCTAACACACAAAGTCTAATACACACACAATCTGTCTAATACACATACACACACAAACTGTCTAATACACACACTCACACAGTCTAATACACACACACATACAGTCTAATACACATACACAATCTAATACTTACACATACCGTCTAATACACACATAAACAGTCTAATACACACTCACAGTCTAATACACATACACACACAGTCTAATACACATACACAGTCTATTACACACACACAGTCAATTACACACACACACAATCAATTACACACACACAATTACACACAAACAGTCTATTACACACAAACACTCTATTACACACACACAGTCTATTACACACACAGTCTATTACACACACAGTCTATTACACACACACAGTCTATTACACACACGCAAACACACAGCAATAGTCTAATACACACACACAGATCTACAGTCTAATACACACACACTCACACAAACCGTCTAATACACACACACACTAACAGTCTAATACACACACACACACAGAAACAGTCTAATGCACACACACACACAAACAGTCTAATACACACTCACAGTCTAATACACACACACAGTCTAACACACACACAGTCTAACAAACACACAGTCTAATACACACACAGTCTAATACACACACAGTCTAACAAACACACAGTCTAATACACACACAGTCTAATACACACACTGTCTAATACACACACTGTCTAATTCACACACACAGTCTTATAAACACACATTATTTTACACACACACAAACACACGCACGAATAGTCTAATACACACACACTCACACAAACAGTCTAATAGACACACACACACTAATACATACACACACACTAATACACAAACACACACCGTCTATTACACACACATACAGTCTATTACACACAGTCTAATACACACACACAAACAGTCTAATGCACACACACACACTAACAAACAGACTAATACACACACACAGTCTAATACACATATACACACACACAGTCTAATACACATACACACACACAGTCTAATACACACACAACCAAACAGTCTAATGCACACACACAAACTGTCTAATACACACACACACATTCTAATACACACACAGTCTAACACACACACACCGTCTAACACTCACACACCGTCTAACACACACACAGTCTAATACACACACACCGTCTAACACACACATACAGTCTAATACACACACACACAGGCTAATACACACACAGTCTAACACCCACAAACAATCTGTCTAATAAACATACACACACAAACTGTCTAACACACACACACACAGTCTAACTCACACACACAAACAGTACAACACACACACAAACACACACAGTCTAATACACACACACACACACACAATCTAATACACACACACACATTCTAATCCACACACAAACAGTCTAATACACACACACAGGCTAATACACACACAGTCTAACACCCACAAACAATCTGTCTAATACACATACACACACAAACTGTCTAACACACACACACACACACACACACACACACAGTCTAACATACACACACAAACAGTCTAACACACACACAAACACACATTGTCTAATACACATACACAATCTAATACACACATACATTCTAATCCACACACAAACACTCTAATACACATACACACACAGGCTAATACACACACACACAGGCTAATACACACACACAGTCTAATACACACACACAGTCTATTACACACACACAGTTTATTACACAAACACAGTGTATTACACACACACAGTCTATTACACACAAACAATCTATTACACACACCCACAGTCTTATACACACACACAAAAACACACAGCAATAGTCCAATACACACACACAGATTTACAGTCTAATACACACACACTCACACAAACAGTCTAATACACACACACACACACACACACACACAAACAGTCTAATACACACACACACACAAACAGTCTAATACACACACACAAACACACACACACAAATAGTCTAATGCACACACACAAACAGTCTAAAACACACACACACACACAGTCTAATACCCACACATGCACAGTCTAATACACACACATGCACAGTCTAATACACACTCAGACTAATACGTACACCCGCACACAGATTAATACACACACACACAGTCTAATACACACACAGTCTAATACACACACACGCACACAAACAGATTAATACACACACACACAGTCTAATACACACACACAGTCTACTGCACACACACGCAGTCTAATACACACACACACTAATACACACGCACACAGTCTAATACACACAGTCTAAAACACACACACACAGTCTAATACACACACAGTCTAATACACACAAGCACATACACCAACTGTCTAATACACACACATACACACACACCAACTGTCTAATACACACACACACTCCAATGCACACATGCAGTCTAAAACACACACACACATACATTCTAATACACACACACAGACAATCTAATACACACACAAAGTCTAATACACACACAAAAAGTCTAATACACACACAAAAAGTCTAATACACACACACACAGTCTAATACACACACACAGTCTAATACACACACACACACACAGGCAAATACACACACACAGTCTAATAAACACACACACAGCCTAATACACACACACAGCCTAATACACACACAAAGTCTATTACACACACACACACACAGTCTAACACACACAGACGCTGTCCAATACACACACACACACAGTCTAATACACACACACACAGAGTCTAATACACACACACACACAAAGGCTAATACACACACACAGGCTAATACGCACACACACAGTCTAATACACACACACAGACAGTCTAATACACACACACAGCCTAATACACACACACAGCCTAATACACACACACAGTCTGTTACACACACACACACAGTCTAATACACACATGGTCTAATACGCTCACTGTCCAATACACACAGACGCTGTCCAATACACACACACACACACAGTCTAATACACACACAGTCTAATACACACGCACAGTCTTATACACAAACACACACACAAATAGTCTAATACACACACACAGATCTACAGTCTAATACACACACACTCACACAGTCTAATACACACACACACTAATACATACACACAAACTCTAATACACACACACACCGTCTATTAGACACCCATACAGACTATTACACACAGTTTAATACACACACTCAAACAGTCTAATACATGCTCACACACACACAGACTAATATACACACACAGTCTAATACACATACACACACACAAGCAGTCTAATACACACTCACAAACAGTCAAATGCGCACACACAAACAGTCTAATACACACACACACAGTCTAACACACACAGTCTAATACACACAGTCTAATACACACACACAATCTGTCTAATACACATACACACACAAACTGTCTAATACACACACACAGTCTAACACTCACAGTCTAATACACACACAGTCTAATAAACACACACAGTCTTATAAACACACATTCTTATACACACACTCAAACACACACACGAATAGTCTAATACACACACAGAGATCTACAGCCTAATACACACACACTCACACAAACAGTCTTATACACACACACACACTAATACACACACACACTGTCTATTAAACACACATACAGTCTATTACACACAGTCTAATACACACACACAAACAGTCTAATACACACACACAAACAAAAAGTCAAATGCGCACACGCAGACAGTCTAATACACACACACACAGTCTAATACACACACACAGACTAACACACACACACTGTCCAACACACACACACAGTCTAACACACACAGTCTAATACACACACACAATCTGTCTAATACACATACACAAACAAACTGTCTAATACACACACAGTCTAACACATACACAGTCTAATACACACACAGTCTAATACACACACACAGTCTTACAAACACACATTCTTATACACACACACAAACACACACACGAATAGTCTAATACACACACACAGATCTACAGTCTAATACACACACACTGACACAAATATTCTAATACACACACACACTAATACATACACACACACCAATACACACACACACAGTCTATTGCACACACATACAGTCTATTACACACAGTCCAATACATACACACAAACCATCTAATGGACACACACACAAACAAACAGACTAATACACACACACAGTCTAATACACATACACACAGAGTCTAATACACACACACACACACACAAACAAACAGTCTAATGCCCAGTACACTCACTCGCACCCACACCGCAGTACACTCTCACGCATTCACACCCCATTACACTCGCACGCACACACACCCCAGTACACTCACACACACACTCACACCCCAGTACACTCGCACACACACACACCCCAGTACACTTGCACACAAGCACACCGCCGTACACTCACATGCACACACACCCCAGTACACTCGCACGCACACACACCCTGGTACACTCACATGCACACGCACCCTAGTAAACTCGCACGCACACATACCCCAGTACACTCGCACGCACACACACCCCAGTATATTCGCACGCACACACACCCCAGTACACTCACATGCACACACGCCCCAGTAAACTCACACACACACATGCCCCAGTACACTCATTCACACACAACCCAGTACACTCACACACACACACACACACACACACCAGCACACTCACACGCACACACACACCAGTAGACTCACACACACAAACACCCCAGTAAACTCACACACACACACGCCCCAGTACACTCGCACGCACACATAACCCAGTACACTCGCCGCACACACACCCCAGTATACTCGCACGCACACACACCCCAGTACACTCACATGCACACACAGTCCAGTACACTCACACGAGCACACACCCTAGTACTCTCGCACACACATACACCCCAGTGCACTCGCAAACACACACACCCCAGTACACTCGCACACACATACTTCCCTGTACACACGCACAGACACATACACCCCAGGACACTTGCATGCACACACAACCCAGGACACTCGCACACACACACACCCCAGTACACTCGCACACACACACACCCCAGTACACTCAAACACACACACACCCCAGTACACTCACACACACACACCTCAGTACACTCACACACACACACCCCAGTACACCCGCACGCACACACACCCCAGTACAGTCACATGGACACACACCCCAGTACACTCACACACACACACACACACACACCAGTACACTCGCATGCACACACACACCAGTACACTCACAAACACACACATACCCCAGTTCACTCAAACACACACACACCCTAGTACATTCACACACACACACGCCCCAGTACACTAGCACGCACACACACACCAGCAAACTCACACACACAGACTCCCCAGTACAATCACACACACACACCCCTGTACTCTCAAACACAGCCCAGTACACTCACGCACACACACACATCCCAAAACACCCGCACGCACAAAAACCCCAGTACACCCACACGCACACACACCCCAGTACACTCACACACACACACACACAAGTTCACTCTCACACACACACACACCCCAGCACACTGACACGCACACACACGCCAGTAAACTCTCACACACACACTCATGCACAAACACACACCCCATTACACTTACACATGCACGCACAAACCAGTACGCTCACACACACACACACAACCCAGCACACTTGCACACGCACACACAACCCAGCACACTCGCACACGCACATACACCCCAGTACACTCACACACACAAAGCCCAGCACACTCACACACACACACACACACACACACAAACACACCCCAGTACACTCACACACACACACACACACACACCAGTACACTCACAAACACACACCCCAGTACACTTACATACACACACTCACCCCAGTACACTCACATGCACACACAACCCAGTACACTCACACACACCCCATTACACTCACACACACACACACACCCCAGTACACACACACGCACACACACCCCAGTACACTTGCACGAACACACACCCAGGTACACTCACATGCACACAAACCCCAGTACACTCGCATGAACACACACCTCAGTACACTCGCACGCACACACACACGCCAGTACAATCGCACGCACACACACACCCCAGTACACTAGCACGCACACACACACCCCAGTACACTCACACACACACACACACCCCAGTAAACTCACACACACACACACACACACCAGAACATTCACATGCACACATACACCAGTACATTCGCACGCACACACATCCCAGTATACCCGCCACACACACACCCCAGTACACTCAAACGCACACACACCCCAGTACACTCACACGCACACACACCCCAGTACACTCGCACGCACACACACCCTAGTACCCTCACACGCACACACACCCCAGTACACTTGCACACACACATCGCAGTAGACCCGCACGCACACACACCCCATTACACTCGCACGCACACACACCCCAGTACACCCATATCCCAGAACACTCGCACGCACACACACCCCAGCACACGCGCACGCACAGACACCCCAGTACACTCACACGCACACACACACCACAGTACACTCACACACACACACACACACACCAGTGCACTCACACACACACACCCCAGTACACTATCACACACACACACACCCCAGCACACTCACACGCACACACACCCCAGTACACTCACACACACACACACCCCAGTACACTCACACACACACACGCCAATAAACTCACACACACACACATGCCCCAGTACACTCACACGCACACATACCCCAGTACAATCGCACACACACACACCCCAGTACACTCACACACACACACACGACAGTAAACTCTCACACACACACATGCCCAGTACACTCGCACGCACACACACCCCAGTATACTCGCAAGCACACACACCCAGGTACACACACATGCACACACACCCCAGTAAACTCACACACACACACACACACTCCAGTACACTCATGCAAAAACACACACACCATTACACTTACACATGCACGCACAAACCAGTACGCTAACACACAAACACAACCCAGCACACTAACACACACACATACACCCCAGTACACTCACACACAAACATACACACCCCAGTACACTCACACACACACACGCCAGTAAACTCACACACACAGACATGCCCCAGTACACTCACACGCACACATACCCCAGTACACTCGCACACACACAGACCCCAGTACACTCACACACACACACGCCCCAGTACACTCTCACGCACACACACCCCAGTATACTCACACACACACACACCCAGGTACAATCACATGCACACACACCCCAGTAAACTCACACACACACACACTCCAGTACACTCATGCAAAAACACACACCCCATTACACTTACACACGCACGCACAAACCAGTACGCTCACACACTCACACAAAGCCCAGCACACTCACACACACACACACACACACACACAAACACACCCCAGTACACTCACACACACAAAGCCCAGCACACTCACACACACACACCCCAGTACACTTACATAAAAACACTCACCCCAGTACATTCACACACACACACCCCAGTACACTCACACACACCCCAGTACACTCACACACACACACACACCCCCGTACACACACACGCACACACACCCCAGTACACTTGCATGCACACACACCCAGGTACACTCACATGCACACAAACCCCAGTACATTCGCATGCACACAAAGCCCAGTACACTCGCACGCACACACACCCCAGTACACTCACACACACACACGCCAGTACACTCACACGAACACACACCCTAGTAGACTCGCACGCATACACACCCCAGTACTCTCGCACACACACACACACACACACACACACACACACAAACCAGCACATTCGGACACACAAACACACAGCCCAGTACACTCGCACACACACACACTGCAGTACACTCACACGCACACACACCCCAGTACACTTGCACGCACACAAACCCCAGTACACTCACATGCACACACACCCCAGTACACGCACACGCACACACACCCCAGTACACTCGTATGCACACAAACCCCAGTACACTCACACGCACAAACACCCCAGTACACTCACACGCACACAAACCCCAGTACACTCACACGCACACACACCCTAATAAACTCGCATGCATACACACCTCAGTACACTCACACACACACACACACCCCAGTACACTCACACACACACACACACACACCAGTGCACTCACACACACACACCCCAGTACACTATCACACACACACACACCCCAGCACACTCACACGCACACACACCCCAGTACACTCACACACACACACACCCCAGCACACTCACACACACACACGCCAGTAAACTCACACACACACATACCCCAGTACACTCACACGCACACATACCCCAGTACACTCGCACACACACACACCCCAGTACACTCACACACACACACGACAGTAAACTCTCACACACACACACGCCCCAGTACACTCGCACGCACACACACCCCAGTATACTCGCACGCACACACACCCAGGTACACACACATGCACACACACCCCAGTAAACTCACACACACACACACTCCAGTACACTCATGCAAAAACACACACCCCATTACAATTACAACCGCACGCACAAACCAGTATGCTCACACAAACACACACACAACCCAGCACACTAACACACACACATACACCCCAGTACACTCACACACACAAAGCCCAGCACACTCACACACACACACACACAAACACACCCCAGTACACTCACACACACTCACACCAGTACACTCACACAAACACACACCCCAGTACACTTACATACACACAATCACCCCAGTACACTCACACGCACACACACCCCAGTACACTCACACACACCCCAGTACACTCACACACACACACACCCCAGTACACACACACGCACACACACCCCAGTACATTTGCATGCACACACACCCAGGTGCACTCACATGCACAAAAACCCCAGTACATTCGCATGCACACAAACCAAGTACACTCGCACGCACACACACCCCAGTACACTCACATACACACACACATCCCAGTACACTCACACACACATACTCCCCTGTGCACTCGCACAGACACATACACCACAGGACACTCGCACGCACACGCACCCCAGTACACTTGCATGCATACACATCCCAGTACACTCACATGCACACACAACCCAGTACACTCACACACACACACACCAGTACATTCATGCACAAACACACACCCCATTACAATCACACACGCACGCACACTCCAGTACACTTGCACGCACACACACCCAGGTACACTCACATGCACACAAACCCCAGTACACTCACACGCACACACACCCCAGTACACTCACACGCACACACACCCCAGTACACTCACACGAACACACACCCTAGTAGACTCGCACGCATACACACCCCAGTACAGTCGCACACACACACATACACCCCAGGACACTCGCACGCACACACACCCCAGTACACTTGCATGCACACACATCCCAGTACACTCACATGCACACACAACCCAGTACACTCACACACACACACACACACACACCAGTACACTCATGCACAAACACACATCCCATTACACTCACACACGCACGCACACTCCAGTACACTTGCATGCACACACACCCAGGTACACTCACATGCACACAAACCCCAGTACACTCGCACGCACACACACCCCAGTACAATCACACGCACACACACCCCAGTACACTCACAAGAACACACACCCTAGTAGACTCGCACGCATACACACCCCAGTACACTCGCACACACACACACACACACACACACACACACACCAGCACATTCGGACACACAAGCACACACCCCAGTACACTCGCACACACACACACCACAGTACACTCACATGCACACATACCCCAGTACACTCGCAAGCAGACAAACCCCAGTACACTCGCATGGACACATGCACCCCAGTACACTCACACGCACACACACCCCAGTACACTCGCACGCACACACACACCCCAGTACACTCACAAGCACACACACCCCAGTACACTCACACGCACACACACCCTAGTAAACTCGCATGCATACACACCCCAGTACACTCACACACAAACACACACACCCCAGTACACTCACACACACACACACACACCAGTGCACTCACACACACACACCCCAGTACACTCTCACACACACACACACGCCAGCACACTCACACGCACGCACACCCCAGTACACTCACAGACACACACCCCAGTACACACACACACACACACACGCCAGTAAACTCACACACACACACATGCCCCAGTACACTCACATGCACACACACCCCAGTACACTCGCACACACACACACCCCAGTACACTCACACACACACACACGACAGTAAACTCTCACACACACACACGCCCCAGTACACTCGCACGCACACACACCCCAGTATACTCGCACACACACACACCCAGGTACAATCACATGCACACACACCCCAGTAAACTCTCACACACACACACTCCAGTACACTCATGCAAAAACACAAACCCCATTACACTTACACACGCACGCACAAACCAGTACGCTCACACACTCACACACAACACAGCACACTAACACACACACATACACCCCAGTACACTCACACACACACACCCCAGTACACTCACACACACACACCCCAGTACACTCTCACACACACACACACGCCAGCACACTCACACGCACGCACACCCCAGTACACTCACAGACACACACCCCAGTACACTCACACACACACACACGCCAGTAAACTCACACACACACACATGCCCCAGTACACTCACATGCACACACACCCCAGTACACTCGCACACACACACACCCCAGTACACTCACACACACACACACGACAGTAAACTCTCACACACACACACGCCCCAGTACACTCGCACGCACACACACCCCAGTATACTCGCACACACACACACCCAGGTACACTCACACGCACACACACCCCAGTACACTTGCACGCACACACACCCAGGTACACTCACATGCACACAAACCCCAGTACACTCGCACGCACACAAACCCCAGTACACTCACATGCACACAAACCCCAGTAACTCACACGAACACACACCCTAGTAGAAACGCACGCATACACACCCCAGTACACTCGCACACACACACAAACACACACACACACCAGCACATTCGGACACACAAACACACACCCCAGTACACTCACACGAACACACACCCTAGTAGACTCGCACGCATACACACCCCAGTACACTCACACACACACACCCCAGTACACTCACACACACACACCAGTGCACTCACACACACACACCCCATTACACTCTCACACACACACACCCCAGCACACTCACACGCACACACACCCCAGTACACTCGCACACACACACACCCCAGTACACTCACACACACACACACACACCAGTAAACTCAAACACACACACATGCCCCAGTACACTCACACGCACACATACCCCAGTACACTCGCACACACACACACCCCAGTACACTCTCACACACACACACCCCAGTACACTCGCACGCACACACACCCCAGTATACTCGCACGCACACACACCCAGGTACACTCACATGCACACACACCCCAGTAAACTCACACACACACACACTCCAGTACACTCATGCAAAAACACACACCCCATTACACTTACACATGCACGCACAAACCAGTACGCTCACACACTCACACACAACACAGCACACTAACACACACACATACACCCCAGTACACTCACACACACAAAGCCCAGCACACTCACACACACACACAAACAAACACACCCCAGTACACTCACACACACT
The DNA here is from genome assembly GCF_017639515.1 of Carcharodon carcharias. Taxonomy (NCBI): domain Eukaryota; kingdom Metazoa; phylum Chordata; class Chondrichthyes; order Lamniformes; family Lamnidae; genus Carcharodon; species Carcharodon carcharias. The sequence goes on from NW_024470692.1 coordinate 491,915, forward strand.
CACACCAGTACACTCACACACACACACACACCCCAGTACACTTACATACACACACACACCCCAGTACACTCACACACACCCCAGTACACTCACACACACACACACGCCAGTACACACACACGCACACACACCCCAGTACACTTGCATGCACACACACCCAGGTACACTCACATGCACACAAACCCCAGTACATTCGCATGCACACAAACCCCAGTACACTCGCACGCACACACACCCCAGTACACTCACACGCACGCACACACACACACCAGTACACTCATGCACAAACACACATCCCATTACACTCACACACGCACGCACACTCCAGTACACTTGCATGCACACACACCCAGGTACACTCACATGCACACAAACCCCAGTACACTCGCACGCACACACACCCCAGTACAATCACACGCACACACACCCCAGTACACTCACAAGAACACACACCCTAGTAGACTCGCACGCATACACACCCCAGTACACTCACACACACACACACACACACACACACACACACACACACACACACACCAGCACATTCGGACACACAAGCACACACCCCAGTACACTCGCACACACACACACCACAGTACACTCACATGCACACATACCCCAGTACACTCGCAAGCAGACAAACCTCAGTACACTCGCATGGACACACGCACCCCAGTACACTCACACGCACACACACCCCAGTACACTCACACGCACACACACCCTAGTAAACTCGCATGCATACACACCCCAGTACACTCACACACAAACACACACACCCCAGTACACTCACACACACACACACACACCAGTGCACTCACACACACACACCCCAGTACACTCTCACACACACACACACGCCAGCACACTCACACGCACGCACACCCCAGTACACTCACAGACACACACCCCAGTACACTCACACACACACACACGCCAGTAAACTCACACACACACACATGCCCCAGTACACTCACATGCACACACACCCCAGTACACTCGCACACACACACACCCCAGTACACTCACACACACACACACACGACAGTAAACTCTCACACACACACACGCCCCAGTACACTCGCACGCACACACACCCCAGTATACTCGCACACACACACACCCAGGTACAATCACATGCACACACACCCCAGTAAACTCTCACACACACACACTCCAGTACACTCATGCAAAAACACAAACCCCATTACACTTACACACGCACGCACAAACCAGTACGCTCACACACTCACACACAACACAGCACACTAACACACACACATACACCCCAGTACACTCACACACACACACCCCAGTACACTCTCACACACACACACGCCAGCACACTCACACGCACGCACACCCCAGTACACTCACAGACACACACCCCAGTACACTCACACACACACACACGCCAGTAAACTCACACACACACACATGCCCCAGTACACTCACATGCACACACACCCCAGTACACTCGCACACACACACACCCCAGTACACTCACACACACACACACACGACAGTAAACTCTCACACACACACACGCCCCAGTACACTCGCACGCACACACACCCCAGTATACTCGCACACACACACACCCAGGTACACTCACACGCACACACACCCCAGTACACTTGCACGCACACACACCCAGGTACACTCACATGCACACAAACCCCAGTACACTCGCACGCACACAAACCCCAGTACACTCACATGCACACAAACCCCAGTAAACTCACACGAACACACACCCTAGTAGAAACGCACGCATACACACCCCAGTACACTCGCACACACACACAAACACACACACACACACACACCAGCACATTCGGACACACAAACACACACCCCAGTACACTCACACGAACACACACCCTAGTAGACTCGCACGCATACACACCCCAGTACACTCACACACACACACACACCCCAGTACACTCACACACACACACCAGTGCACTCACACACACACACCCCATTACACTCTCACACACACACACCCCAGCACACTCACACGCACACACACCCCAGTACACTCGCACACACACACACCCCAGTACACTCAAACACACACACACACCAGTAAACTCAAACACACACACATGCCCCAGTACACTCACACACACACATACCACAGTACACTCGCACACACACACACCCCAGTACACTCTCACACACACACACGCCCCAGTACACTCGCACGCACACACACCCCAGTATACTCGCACGCACACACACCCAGGTACACTCACATGCACACACACCCCAGTAAACTCACAAACACACACACTCCAGTACACTCATGCAAAAACAGACACCCCATTACACTTACACACGCACGCACAAACCAGTACGCTCACACACTCACACACAACACTGCACACTAACACACACACATACACCCCAGTACACTCACACACACAAAGCCCAGCACACTCACACACACACACAAACAAACACACCCCAGTACACTCACACACACTCACACCAGTACACTCACACACACACACACCCCAGTACACTTACATACACACACACACCCCAGTACACTCACACACACCCCAGTACACTCACACACACACACACGCCAGTACACACACACGCACACACACCCCAGTACACTTGCATGCACACACACCCAGGTACACTCACATGCACACAAACCCCAGTACATTCGCATGCACACAAACCCCAGTACACTCGCACGCACACACACCCCAGTACACTCACACGCACACACATCCCAGTATACTCGCACGCACACACACCCAGGTACACTCACATGCACACACACCCCAGTAAACTCACACACACACACACTCCAGTACACTCATGCAAAAACACACACCCCATTACACTTCCACACGCACGCACAAACCAGTACGCTCACACACACACACACAACCCAGCACACTAACACACACACATACACCCCAGTACACTCACACACACAAAGCCCAGCACACTCACACACACACACACACAAACACACCCCAGTACACTCACACACACTCACACCAGTACACTCACACAAACACACACCCCAGTACACTTACATACACACACTCACCCCATTACACACACACGCACACACACCCCAGTACACTCACACACACCCCAGTACACTCACACACACACACACCCCAGTACACAAACACGCACACACACCCCAGTACATTTGCATGCACACACACCCAGGTACACTCACATGCACAAAAACCCCAGTACATTCGCATGCAAACAAACCCAAGTACAATCGCACGCACACACACCCCAGTACACTCACACGCACACACACCCCAGTACACTCACACGAACACACACCCTAGTAGACTCGCACGCATACACACCCAGTACACTCGCAAACACACACAGACACACACAACAGCACCTTCGGACACACAAACAAACACCCCAGTACACTCGCACACACACACACTGCAGTACACTCACACGCACACACACCCCAGTACACTTGCACGCAGACACACCCAGGTACACTCACATGCACACAAACCCTAGTACACTCGCACGCACACAAACCCCAGTACACTCACATGCACACACAGCCCAGTACACTCACACGAACACACACCCTAGTAGAAACGCACGCATACACACCCCAGTACACTCGCACACACACACACACACACACACACACACACACACACACACACACCAGCACACTCGGACACACAAACACACACCCCAGTACACTCACACGAACACACACCCTAGTAGACTCGCACGCATACACACCCCAGTACACTCACACACACACAAACACCCCAGTACACGCACACACACACACACCAGTGCACTCACACACACACACCCCATTACACTCTCACACACATACACCCCAGCACACTCACACGCACACACACCCCAGTACACTCGCACACACACACCCCAGTACACTCACACACACACACACACGCCAGTAAACTCACACACACACACATGCCCCAGTACATTCACACGCACACATACTCCAGTACACTCGCACACACACACACCCAGGTACACTCACATGCACACACACCCCAGTAAACTCACACACACACACATGCCCCAGTCCATTCACACGCACACATACCCCAGTACACTTGCACACACACACACCCCAGTACACTCACACACACACACACACGACAGTAAACTCTCACACACACACACACCCCAGTACACTAGCACGCATACACACCCCAGTATACTCGCACGCACACACACCCAGGTACACTCACATGCACACACACCCCAGTAAAATCACACACACACACACTCCAGTACACTCATGCACAAACACACACCCCATTACACTTACACACGCACGCACAAACCAGTACGCTCACACACACACACACAATCCAGCACACTCGCACACACACACACACACACAAACACACCCCAGTACACTCACACACACACACACCAGTACACTCACACATACACACACACCCCAGTACACTTACATACACACACTCACCCCAGTACACTCACACGCACACACACCCCAGTACACTCACACGCACACACACCCCAGTATACTCGCACGCACACACACCCAGGTACACTCACATGCACACACACCCCAGTAAACTCACACACACACACACTCCAGTACACTCATGCACAAACACACACCCCATTACACTTACACACGCACGCACAAACCAGTACGCTCACACACACACACACACAACCCAGCACACTCGCACACACACATACACCCCAGTACACTCACACACACAAAGCCCAGCACACTCACACACACACAAATACACCCCAGTACACTCACACACACACACAAGTACACTCACACACACACTCACCCCAGTTCACTCACATGCACACACACCCCAGTACACTCACACACACCCCAGTACACTCACACACACACACACACCCCAGTACAAACACATGCACACACACCCCAGTACACTTGCACGCACACACACCCAGGTACACTCACATGCACACAAACCCCAGTACATTCGCATGCACACAAACCCCAGTACACTCGCATGCACACACACCCCAGTACATTCGCACGCACACACACCCCAGTACAATCGCACGCACACACACCCCAGTACACTCACACGCACACACACACACCAGTACAATCGCACGCGCACACACCCCAGTACACTAGCACGCACACACACACCCCAGTACACTCACACACACACACACCCCAGTAAACTCACACACACACACACACCAGAACACTCGCATGCACACATACCCCAGTACATTCGCACGCACACACATCCCAGTACACCCGCCGCACACACACCCCAGTACACTCACACGCACACACACCCCGTACACTCACACACACACACCCCAGTACACTCGCACGCACACACACCCTAGTACACTCGCACGCACACACAACCCAGTACACTTGCACACACACATCGCAGTAGACTCGCACGCACTCACACCCCATTACACTCGCACGCACACACACCCCAGTACACCCGCACGCACACACAACCCAGAACACTCGCACGCACACACACCCCAGCACACGCGCACGAACAGACACCCCAGTAAACTCGCACGCAAACACACACCACAGTACACTCACACACATACACACCCCAGTAAATTCACACACACACACACCCCAGTACACTCACACACACACACACACCAGTGCACTCACACACACACACACCAGTACACTCTCACACACACACACCCCAGTACACTCGCATGAACACACACCCCAGTACCCATGCACGCACACACACCCCAGTACATCCACGCGCACACACAACCCAGTACACTCACATGCACACACAACCCAGTACACTCACACACACACACACAAACCTCAGTACACTCACACACACACACACACACACCAGTGCAATCGCACGAACACACACCCGAGTACGCTCGCACGCACACAAACCCCAGTACGCTCGCACGCACACACACCCCAGTACACTCACACACAAACACACTAACACGCACTCAAACACACAGACCCCAGTACACTCTCACACACACACACACCAGCACACTCACACGCACACACAACCCAGTACACTCGCACGCACACACACCGCAGTTTGCACGCATGCACACACACCCAGGTACACTCACACACACACACACACCCCAGTAAACTCATGCACACACACACCCCAGTACACTCACACACACACACACACACACACCAGTAAGCTCACACACACAAACACCCCAGCACACTCGCACACACAAATACACCCCAGTACACTCACAAACAAACAAAGCCCAGTACACTCACACACACACACACCCCAGTAAACTCACACACACACACACACCCCAGTAGACTAGCACACACACAGACACCCCAGCACACTCACACGCACACACACCCCAGTAAACTCACATACACACACACACACCATTACACTCACACACACACACCAGTGCACTCACACACACACACACCAGTACACTCTCACACACACACACCCCAGTACACTCGCATGCACACACACCCCAGTACACTAACACACACACACACCCACACTACACTCATGCACAAACACACAACCCATTACACTTACACACGCACACACACACCAGTACGCTCACACACACACACACACAACCCAGCACACACGCTCACACACATACACCCCGGTACACTAACACAAACAAAGCCCAGCACACTCACACACACACACAAACACACCCCAGTACACACACACACACACACACACCAGTACACTCAAACACACACACACCTCAGTGCACTTACATACACACACACACCACAGTGCACTCGCACGCACACACAACCCAGTACACACACACAAACATACACCCCAGTACACTCACACACACACACATCCCAGTACACAGAGACGCAAACACACCCCAGTACACTTGCATGCACACACACCCAGGTACACTCACATGCACACAAACCCCAGTACACTCGCATGCACACAAACCCCAGTACACTCGCACGCACACACACCCCAGTACACTCGCACGCACACACACCCCAGTACACTCACACGCACAGACACACACACGCCAGTAAACTCACACACACCCCAGTACACTTGCACGCACACAAACCCAAGTATACACGCATGCACACACACCCAGGTACACTCACATGCACACACACCCTAGTACACTCACACACACCCCAATGCACTCATGCACACACAGACCCCAGGACACTCACACACACACGCACACACACCCCAGTATGCTCACACACACAAACACCCCAGTACAGTCACACACACACACACACCTCAGTACACTCGCACACACAGACACACACCCCAGCACACTCACACGCACACACACCCCAGTACACTCACATACACACACACACACACACACACACACCAGTACAAAGACACAAACATACTCCCCTTTACACTCGTACGCACACACCACAGTACACTCGCACGCGCACACATCCAGGTACACTCACATGCACACACACCCCAGTACAGTCACACACACACACACACTCCAGTACACTCACACGCACACACACCCCAGTACAATCACACACACACACACACCCCAGTACACTCACACACACACACACCCCAGTAGTCACACGGACACACACCCGAGTACAGTGGCACACACAAACAACCCAGGACACTCGCACGCACACACACCCCAGTACACTCGCACACAAACACACCCCAGTACACTCGCAAACACACACACCCCAGTACACTCACACACACACACGCCCCAGTACAATTGCACACACCCCAGTACACTCACACGCACACACACCCCAGTACACTCGCACACACACACACCCCAGTACACTCACACACACACACACACGCCAGTAAACTCAAAAACACCCCAGTACACTCGCACGTACACAAACCCAAGTATACACGCACACACACACACCCAAGTACACTCAAACACACACACTCCCCAGTACACTCACACACACACCCCAGTACACTCATGCACACACACACCACAGGACACTCACACACACACACACACACACCCCAGTATGCTCACACACACACAAACACCCCAGCACACTCGCACACACACATACACCCCAGTACACTCACAAACAAAGCCCAGTACACTCACAAACACACACACACCCCAGTACACTCACACACACCCCAGTACACTCACACACACCCCAGTACACTCGCACACACGCTCACACCCCAGCACACTCACACACACACACACCCCAGTACACTCACATACACACACACACACACACCAGTACACACACACACACATACTCCCCAGTACACTCGCAGAGACACACATACACCAGGATACTCGCACGCACACACACGCCATTACACTCACACACACACACACCCCAGTACACTCAAACACACACACACCCCAGTACACTCACACACACACACACCCTAGTGCACTCGCATGCATACACACCCCAGTACACATGCACACCAGCGCACTCGGACACACAAACACACACTCCAGTACACTCGCACACACACACACCCCAGTACACTCACATTCACACAGACCCCAGTACACTCGCACGCACACACATCCCAGTACACTCGCACGCACACACACACCACAGTATGCTCACATGCACACACACCCCAGTGAACTCACACACACACACCCCAGTACACTCACATGAACACACACCCCAGTACACTTGAACGCGCACACACAACAGTATTCCCGCACACACACACACCCTAGTACACTCGCATGCACAGACACCCCAGTACACTTGCACACACACACACCCCAGTACACTCGCACTCATAAACACCACAGTACACTCGCATGCACACACATCCCATTAGACTCGCACGCACACACACCCCAGTACACTCGCACGCACACACACCCCAGTACACTCACACGCACACACACTCCAGTACAATCACACACACACACACCCCAGTACACTCACACACACACACCCGAGTACAGTCACACGCACACACACCCGAGTACACTCGCACACACAAACAACCCAGGACACTCGCATGCACACACAACCCAGTACATTCACACAGAAACACACACACCCGGACACTCACACCCACACACACACCAGTACACTCGCACGCGCACACATCCAGGTACACTCACAGGCACGCACACCCCAGTACAGTCACACACACACACACTCCAGTACACCTACACGCACACACACCCCAGTACAATCACACACACACACACTCCAGTACACTCACACACACACACACCTGAGTACAGTCACACGCACACACACCCGAGTACACTCGCACACACAAACAACCTAGGACACTCGCACGCACACACAACCCAGCACATTCGCACACACACACACACCCCAGTACACTCGCACACACACACACCCCAGTACAATCACACATACACATGCCCCAGTACACTCGCACGCACACATACCCCAGTACACTCGCACACACAAACACCCAAGTACACTCACACACACACACACGCCAGTAAACTTACACACACACACATGCCCCAGTACACTCGCACGCACACGTACCACAGTACACTCGCACACACACACACGCCAGTAAACTCACACACACACACACGCCCCAGTACACTCGCATGCACACACACCCCAGTACACTCACACACACACACACACACCCCAGGACACTCACACACACACACACACACCCCAGTACACATACACACAAACACACCCCAGTACACTTGCACGCACACACACCCAGGTACACTCACATGCACACAAACCCCAGTAAACCAGCATGCACACAAACCCCAGTACACTCGCATGCACACACACCACAGTACACTCGCATGAACACACACCCCAGTACACTCACACACACACACACACGCCAGTAAACTCACACACACCCCAGTACACTCACACGCACACACACCCCAGTACACTTGCACACACACACACACACCAGCACACTCAGACACACAAACACACAACCCAGTACACTCGCACACACACACACCCCAGTACACTCGAATGCACACACACACCCCAGTACACTCACACACACACACACTCCCCTGTAAACTCGCACACACACATACCCCAGTACACTTGCACGCACAGACACACAGGAACAATCACACGCACACACAACCCAGTACACTCGCACACACTCTCAAACCCCAGTACACTCGCACACAAACACACCGCAGTACACTCACACACACACACACACACACCCCAGTGCACTCACACACACACACCCCAGTACACTCACAGACACACACACACCCCAGCACACTCACATGCACACAAACCCCAGTACACTCGCACACACACACACCCCAGTACACTCGCACGCACACACACCGCAGTACACTCACACGCACACACACCCCAGTACACTCGCACACAGACACACCCCAGTACACTCACACACACACACACACACACGCCAGTAAACTCACACACACCCCAGTACACTTGCACGCACACAAACCCAAGTATACACGCACGCACACACACCCAGGTACACTCACATGCACACACACCCCTGTACACTGACACACACCCCAATACACTCATGCACACACAGACCCCAGGACACTCACACACACACACACACACACCCCAGTATGCTCACACACACAAACACCCCAGTACAGTCACACACAAACACCCCAGTACACTCACACACACCTCAGTGCATTCGCACACACAGACACACACCCCAGCACACTCACACGCACACACAACCCAGTACACTCACATACACACACACACACACACACACACACCAGTACAAACACACACACATACTCCCCAGTAAACTTGCATGCACACACACCCCAGTACACTCGCACGCGCACACATCCAGGTACACTCACATGCACACACACCCCAGTACAGTCACACACACACACACACTCCAGTACACTCACACGCACACACACCCCAGTACAATCACATACACACACACACCCCAGTACACTCAAACACACACACACCCCAGTAGTCACACGGACACACACCCGAGTACAGTGGCACACACAAACAACCCAGGACACTCGCACGCACACACACCCCAGTACACTCGCACACACACACACCCCAGTACACTCGCAAACACACACAACCCAGTACACTCAAACACACACACTCCCCAGTACACTCACACACACACACGCCCCAGTACAATCGCACACACCCCAGTACACTCACACACACACACACACGCCAGTAAACTCAAACACACCCCAGTACACTCGCACGCACACAAACCCAAGTATACACGCACACACACACACCCAGGTACACTCACATGCACACACACCCCAGTACACTCACACACACACCCCAGTACACTCATGCACACACACACCACAGGACACTCACACACACACACACACACACACCCCAGTATGCTCACACACACAAACATCCCAGCACACTCGCACACACATATACACCCCAGTACACTCACAAACAAAGCCCAGTACACTCAGATACACACACACACACACACACACCAGTACACACACACACACATACTCCCCAGTACATTCGCACAGACACACACACACCAGGACACTCGCACGCACACACACCCCAGTAAACTCGCAAGCGCACACATCCAGGTACACTCACATGCACACACACCAAAGTACATTCACACACACACACACTCCAGTACACTCACACGCACACACACCCCAGTACAATCACACACACACACACCCCAGTACACTCACACACACACACAGCCCAGTACAGTCACACGCACACACACCGGAGTACACTCGCACACACAAACAACCCAGGACACTCGCACACACACAAAACCCAGGACACTCACACGCACACACACCCCAGTACACTCGCACACACACACACCCCAGTAACTCAAACACACACAAACCCCAGTACACTCACACACACACACGCCCCAGTACAATCGCACACACACCAGTACACTGACACACACACCTCAGAACACTCACACACACACACTCACCCCAGTACACTCGCACACACCCCAGTACACTCACACACACACGCACCCCAGTACACTCACACACACACACACCCTAGTGCACTCGCACGCATAAACACCCCAGTACACACGCACACCAGCGCACTCGGACACACAAACACACACTCCAGTACACTCGCACACACACACACCCCAGTACACTCGCATGCACACAGACCCCAGTACACTCGCACGCAAACACATCCCAGTACACTCGCACGCACACACACACCACAGTACACTCACACGCACACACACCCCAGTGAACTCACACACACACACACCCCAGTACACTCACATGAACACACACCCCAGTACACTTGAACGCGCACACACAACAGTATTCCCGCACGCACACACACCCTAGTACACTCGCACGCACAGACACCCCAGTACACTTGCACACACAAACACCCCAGTACACTCGCACTCATAAACACCACAGTACACTCGCAAGAACACACACCCCATTAGACTCGCACGCACACACACCCCAGTACACTCGCACGCACACACACCCCAGTACACTCGCACACACACACCCGAGTACAGTCACACGCACACACACCCGAGTACACTCGCACACACAAACAACCCAGGACACTCGCATGCACGCACAACCCAGTAGATTCGCACAGACGCATACACACCAGGACACTCACACGCACACACACCCCAGTACATTTGCACGCGCACACATCCAGGTACTCTCACATGCACGCACACCCAGTACAGTCGCACAAACACACACTCCAGTACACCTACACGCACACACACCCCAGTACAATCACACACACACACACTCCAGTACACTCACACACACACACACCTGAGTACAGTCACACGCACACACACCCGAGTACACTCGCACACACAAACAACCTAGGACACTCGCACGCACACACAACCCAGCACATTCGCACACACACACACACCCCAGTACACTCGCACACACACACACCCCAGTACAATCACACATACACATGCCCCAGTACACTCGCACGCACACATACCCCAGTACACTCGCACACACAAACACCCAAGTACACTCACACACACACACACGCCAGTAAACTTACACACACACACATGCCCCAGTACACTCGCACGCACACGTACCACAGTACACTCGCACACACACACACGCCAGTAAACTCACACACACACACACGCCCCAGTACACTCGCATGCACACACACCCCAGTACACTCACACACACACACACACACCCCAGGACACTCACACACACACACACACACCCCAGTACACATACACACAAACACACCCCAGTACACTTGCACGCACACACACCCAGGTACACTCACATGCACACAAACCCCAGTAAACCAGCATGCACACAAACCCCAGTACACTCGCATGCACACACACCACAGTACACTCGCATGAACACACACCCCAGTACACTCACACACACACACACACGCCAGTAAACTCACACACACCCCAGTACACTCACACGCACACACACCCCAGTACACTTGCACACACACACACACACCAGCACACTCAGACACACAAACACACAACCCAGTACACTCGCACACACACACACCCCAGTACACTCGAATGCACACACACACCCCAGTACACTCACACACACACACACTCCCCTGTAAACTCGCACACACACATACCCCAGTACACTTGCACGCACAGACACACAGGAACAATCACACGCACACACAACCCAGTACACTCGCACACACTCTCAAACCCCAGTACACTCGCACACAAACACACCGCAGTACACTCACACACACACACACACACACCCCAGTGCACTCACACACACACACCCCAGTACACTCACAGACACACACACACCCCAGCACACTCACATGCACACAAACCCCAGTACACTCGCACACACACACACCCCAGTACACTCGCACGCACACACACCGCAGTACACTCACACGCACACACACCCCAGTACACTCGCACACAGACACACCCCAGTACACTCACACACACACACACACACACGCCAGTAAACTCACACACACCCCAGTACACTTGCACGCACACAAACCCAAGTATACACGCACGCACACACACCCAGGTACACTCACATGCACACACACCCCTGTACACTGACACACACCCCAATACACTCATGCACACACAGACCCCAGGACACTCACACACACACACACACACACACCCCAGTATGCTCACACACACAAACACCCCAGTACAGTCACACACAAACACCCCAGTACACTCACACACACCTCAGTGCATTCGCACACACAGACACACACCCCAGCACACTCACACGCACACACAACCCAGTACACTCACATACACACACACACACACACACACACCAGTACAAACACACACACATACTCCCCAGTAAACTTGCATGCACACACACCCCAGTACACTCGCACGCGCACACATCCAGGTACACTCACATGCACACACACCCCAGTACAGTCACACACACACACACACTCCAGTACACTCACACGCACACACACCCCAGTACAATCACATACACACACACACCCCAGTACACTCAAACACACACACACCCCAGTAGTCACACGGACACACACCCGAGTACAGTGGCACACACAAACAACCCAGGACACTCGCACGCACACACACCCCAGTACACTCGCACACACACACACCCCAGTACACTCGCAAACACACACAACCCAGTACACTCAAACACACACACTCCCCAGTACACTCACACACACACACGCCCCAGTACAATCGCACACACCCCAGTACACTCACACACACACACACACGCCAGTAAACTCAAACACACCCCAGTACACTCGCACGCACACAAACCCAAGTATACACGCACACACACACACCCAGGTACACTCACATGCACACACACCCCAGTACACTCACACACACACCCCAGTACACTCATGCACACACACACCACAGGACACTCACACACACACACACACACACACCCCAGTATGCTCACACACACAAACATCCCAGCACACTCGCACACACATATACACCCCAGTACACTCACAAACAAAGCCCAGTACACTCAGATACACACACACACACACACACCAGTACACACACACACACATACTCCCCAGTACATTCGCACAGACACACACACACCAGGACACTCGCACGCACACACACCCCAGTAAACTCGCACGCGCACACATCCAGGTACACTCACATGCACACACACCAAAGTACATTCACACACACACACACTCCAGTACACTCACACGCACACACACCCCAGTACAATCACACACACACACACCCCAGTACACTCACACACACACACAGCCCAGTACAGTCACACGCACACACACCGGAGTACACTCGCACACACAAACAACCCAGGACACTCGCACACACACAAAACCCAGGACACTCGCACGCACACACACCCCAGTACACTCGCACACACACACACCCCAGTAACTCAAACACACACAAACCCCAGTACACTCACACACACACACGCCCCAGTACAATCGCACACACACCAGTACACTGACACACACACCTCAGAACACTCACACACACACACTCACCCCAGTACACTCGCACACACCCCAGTACACTCACACACACACGCACCCCAGTACACTCACACACACACACACCCTAGTGCACTCGCACGCATAAACACCCCAGTACACACGCACACCAGCGCACTCGGACACACAAACACACACTCCAGTACACTCGCACACACACACACCCCAGTACACTCGCATGCACACAGACCCCAGTACACTCGCACGCAAACACATCCCAGTACACTCGCACGCACACACACACCACAGTACACTCACACGCACACACACCCCAGTGAACTCACACACACACACACCCCAGTACACTCACATGAACACACACCCCAGTACACTTGAACGCGCACACACAACAGTATTCCCGCACGCACACACACCCTAGTACACTCGCACGCACAGACACCCCAGTACACTTGCACACACAAACACCCCAGTACACTCGCACTCATAAACACCACAGTACACTCGCAAGAACACACACCCCATTAGACTCGCACGCACACACACCCCAGTACACTCGCACGCACACACACCCCAGTACACTCGCACACACACACCCGAGTACAGTCACACGCACACACACCCGAGTACACTCGCACACACAAACAACCCAGGACACTCGCATGCACGCACAACCCAGTAGATTCGCACAGACGCATACACACCAGGACACTCACACGCACACACACCCCAGTACATTTGCACGCGCACACATCCAGGTACTCTCACATGCACGCACACCCAGTACAGTCGCACAAACACACACTCCAGTACACCTACACGCACACACACCCCAGTACAATCACACACACACACACTCCAGTACACTCACACACACACACACCTGAGTACAGTCACACGCACACACACCCGAGTACACTCGCACACACAAACAACCTAGGACACTCGCACGCACACACAACCCAGCACATTCGCACACACACACACACCCCAGTACACTCGCACACACACACACCCCAGTACAATCACACATACACATGCCCCAGTACACTCGCACGCACACATACCCCAGTACACTCGCACACACAAACACCCAAGTACACTCACACACACACACACGCCAGTAAACTTACACACACACACATGCCCCAGTACACTCGCACGCACACGTACCACAGTACACTCGCACACACACACACGCCAGTAAACTCACACACACACACACGCCCCAGTACACTCGCATGCACACACACCCCAGTACACTCACACACACACACACACACCCCAGGACACTCACACACACACACACACACCCCAGTACACATACACACAAACACACCCCAGTACACTTGCACGCACACACACCCAGGTACACTCACATGCACACAAACCCCAGTAAACCAGCATGCACACAAACCCCAGTACACTCGCATGCACACACACCACAGTACACTCGCATGAACACACACCCCAGTACACTCACACACACACACACACGCCAGTAAACTCACACACACCCCAGTACACTCACACGCACACACACCCCAGTACACTTGCACACACACACACACACCAGCACACTCAGACACACAAACACACAACCCAGTACACTCGCACACACACACACCCCAGTACACTCGAATGCACACACACACCCCAGTACACTCACACACACACACACTCCCCTGTAAACTCGCACACACACATACCCCAGTACACTTGCACGCACAGACACACAGGAACAATCACACGCACACACAACCCAGTACACTCGCACACACTCTCAAACCCCAGTACACTCGCACACAAACACACCGCAGTACACTCACACACACACACACACACACACCCCAGTGCACTCACACACACACACCCCAGTACACTCACAGACACACACACACCCCAGCACACTCACATGCACACAAACCCCAGTACACTCGCACACACACACACCCCAGTACACTCGCACGCACACACACCGCAGTACACTCACACGCACACACACCCCAGTACACTCGCACACAGACACACCCCAGTACACTCACACACACACACACACACACGCCAGTAAACTCACACACACCCCAGTACACTTGCACGCACACAAACCCAAGTATACACGCACGCACACACACCCAGGTACACTCACATGCACACACACCCCTGTACACTGACACACACCCCAATACACTCATGCACACACAGACCCCAGGACACTCACACACACACACACACACACCCCAGTATGCTCACACACACAAACACCCCAGTACAGTCACACACAAACACCCCAGTACACTCACACACACCTCAGTACATTCGCACACACAGACACACACCCCAGCACACTCACACGCACACACAACCCAGTACACTCACATACACACACACACACACACACACCAGTACAAACACACACACATACTCCCCAGTAAACTTGCATGCACACACACCCCAGTACACTCGCACGCGCACACATCCAGGTACACTCACATGCACACACACCCCAGTACAGTCACACACACACACACACTCCAGTACACTCACACGCACACACACCCCAGTACAATCACATACACACACACACCCCAGTACACTCAAACACACACACACCCCAGTAGTCACACGGACACACACCCGAGTACAGTGGCACACACAAACAACCCAGGACACTCGCACGCACACACACCCCAGTACACTCGCACACACACACACCCCAGTACACTCGCAAACACACACAACCCAGTACACTCAAACACACACACTCCCCAGTACACTCACACACACACACGCCCCAGTACAATCGCACACACCCCAGTACACTCACACACACACACACACGCCAGTAAACTCAAACACACCCCAGTACACTCGCACGCACACAAACCCAAGTATACACGCACACACACACACCCAGGTACACTCACATGCACACACACCCCAGTACACTCACACACACACCCCAGTACACTCATGCACACACACACCACAGGACACTCACACACACACACACACACACACCCCAGTATGCTCACACACACAAACATCCCAGCACACTCGCACACACATATACACCCCAGTACACTCACAAACAAAGCCCAGTACACTCAGATACACACACACACACACACACCAGTACACACACACACACATACTCCCCAGTACATTCGCACAGACACACACACACCAGGACACTCGCACGCACACACACCCCAGTAAACTCGCAAGCGCACACATCCAGGTACACTCACATGCACACACACCAAAGTACATTCACACACACACACACTCCAGTACACTCACACGCACACACACCCCAGTACAATCACACACACACACACCCCAGTACACTCACACACACACACAGCCCAGTACAGTCACACGCACACACACCAGAACACTCACTCGCACACACAAACAACCCAGGACACTCGCACACACACAAAACCCAGGACACTCGCACGCACACACACCCCAGTACACTCGCACACACACACACCCCAGTAACTCAAACACACACAAACCCCAGTACACTCACACACACACACGCCCCAGTACAATCGCACACACACCAGTACACTGACACACACACCTCAGAACACTCACACACACACACTCACCCCAGTACACTCGCACACACCCCAGTACACTCACACACACACGCACCCCAGTACACTCACACACACACACACCCTAGTGCACTCGCACGCATAAACACCCCAGTACACACGCACACCAGCGCACTCGGACACACAAACACACACTCCAGTACACTCGCACACACACACACCCCAGTACACTCGCATGCACACAGACCCCAGTACACTCGCACGCAAACACATCCCAGTACACTCGCACGCACACACACACCACAGTACACTCACACGCACACACACCCCAGTGAACTCACACACACACACACCCCAGTACACTCACATGAACACACACCCCAGTACACTTGAACGCGCACACACAACAGTATTCCCGCACGCACACACACCCTAGTACACTCGCACGCACAGACACCCCAGTACACTTGCACACACAAACACCCCAGTACACTCGCACTCATAAACACCACAGTACACTCGCAAGAACACACACCCCATTAGACTCGCACGCACACACACCCCAGTACACTCGCACGCACACACACCCCAGTACACTCGCACACACACACCCGAGTACAGTCACACGCACACACACCCGAGTACACTCGCACACACAAACAACCCAGGACACTCGCATGCACGCACAACCCAGTAGATTCGCACAGACGCATACACACCAGGACACTCACACGCACACACACCCCAGTACATTTGCACGCGCACACATCCAGGTACCCTCACATGCACGCACACCCAGTACAGTCGCACAAACACACACTCCAGTACACCTACACGCACACACACCCCAGTACAATCACACACACACACACTCCAGTACACTCACACACACACACACCTGAGTACAGTCACACGCACACACACCCGAGTACACTCGCACACACAAACAACCTAGGACACTCGCACGCACACACAACCCAGCACATTCGCACACACACACACACCCCAGTACACTCGCACACACACACACCCCAGTACAATCACACATACACATGCCCCAGTACACTCGCACGCACACATACCCCAGTACACTCGCACACACAAACACCCAAGTACACTCACACACACACACACGACAGTAAACTCTCACACACACACACGCCCCAGTACACCCGCACGCACACACACCCCAGTATACTCGCACACACACACACCCAGGTACACTCACACGCACACACACCCCAGTACACTTGCACGCACACACACCCAGGTACACTCACATGCACACAAACCCCAGTACACTCGCACGCACACAAACCCCAGTACACTCACATGCACACAAACCCCAGTAAACTCACACGAACACACACCCTAGTAGAAACGCACGCATACACACCCCAGTACACTCGCACACACACACAAACACACACACACACCAGCACATTCGGACACACAAACACACACCCCAGTACACTCACACGAACACACACCCTAGTAGACTCGCACGCATACACACCCCAGTACACTCACACACACACACCCCAGTACACTCACACACACACACCAGTGCACTCACACACACACACCCCATTACACTCTCACACACACACACCCCAGCACACTCACACGCACACACACCCCAGTACACTCGCACACACACACACCCCAGTACACTCACACACACACACACACACACCAGTAAACTCAAACACACACACATGCCCCAGTACACTCACACGCACACATACCCCAGTACACTCGCACACACACACACCCCAGTACACTCTCACACACACACACGCCCCAGTACACTCGCACGCACACACACCCCAGTATACTCGCACGCACACACACCCAGGTACACTCACATGCACACACACCCCAGTAAACTCACACACACACACACTCCAGTACACTCATGCAAAAACACACACCCCATTACACTTACACACGCACGCACAAACCAGTACGCTCACACACTCACACACAACACAGCACACTAACACACACACATACACCCCAGTACACTCACACACACAAAGCCCAGCACACTCACACACACACACAAACAAACACACCCCAGTACACTCACACACACTCACACCAGTACACTCACACACACACACACACCCCAGTACACTCACACACACACACACACCCCAGTACACTTACATACACACACACACCCCAGTACACTCACACACACCCCAGTACACTCACACACACACACACGCCAGTACACACACACGCACACACACCCCAGTACACTTGCATGCACACACACCCAGGTACACTCACATGCACACAAACCCCAGTACATTCGCATGCACACAAACCCCAGTACACTCGCACGCACACACACCCCAGTACACTCACACGCACGCACACACACACACCAGTACACTCATGCACAAACACACATCCCATTACACTCACACACGCACGCACACTCCAGTACACTTGCATGCACACACACCCAGGTACACTCACATGCACACAAAACCCAGTACACTCGCACGCACACACACCCCAGTACAATCACACGCACACACACCCCAGTACACTCACAAGAACACACACCCTAGTAGACTCGCACGCATACACACCCCAGTACACTCGCACACACACACACACACACACACACACACACACACACACACACACACACCAGCACATTCGGACACACAAGCACACACCCCAGTACACTCGCACACACACACACCACAGTACACTCACATGCACACATACCCCAGTACACTCGCAAGCAGACAAACCTCAGTACACTCGCATGGACACACGCACCCCAGTACACTCACACGCACACACACCCCAGTACACTCACACGCACACACACCCTAGTAAACTCGCATGCACACACACCCCAGTACACTCACACACAAACACACACACCCCAGTACACTCACACACACACACACACACCAGCGCACTCACACACACACACCCCAGTACACTCTCACACACACACACACGCCAGCACACTCACACGCACGCACACCCCAGTACACTCACAGACACACACCCCAGTACACTCACACACACACACACGCCAGTAAACTCACACACACACACATGCCCCAGTACACTCACATGCACACACACCCCAGTACACTCTCACACACACACACCCCAGTACACTCACACACACACACACACGACAGTAAACTCTCACACACACACACGCCCCAGTACACTCGCACGCACACACACCCCAGTATACTCGCACACACACACACCCAGGTACAATCACATGCACACACACCCCAGTAAACTCTCACACACACACACTCCAGTACACTCATGCAAAAACACAAACCCCATTACACTTACACACGCACGCACAAACCAGTACGCTCACACACTCACACACAACACAGCACACTAACACACACACATACACCCCAGTACACTCACACACACACACCCCAGTACACTCTCACACACACACACACGCCAGCACACTCACACGCACGCACACCCCAGTACACTCACAGACACACACCCCAGTACACTCACACACACACACACGCCAGTAAACTCACACACACACACATGCCCCAGTACACTCACATGCACACACACCCCAGTACACTCGCACACACACACACCCCAGTACACTCACACACACACACACACGACAGTAAACTCTCACACACACACACGCCACAGTACACTCGCACGCACACACACCCCAGTATACTCGCACACACACACACCCAGGTACACTCACACGCACACACACCCCAGTACACTTGCACGCACACACACCCAGGTACACTCACATGCACACAAACCCCAGTACACTCGCACGCACACAAACCCCAGTACACTCACATGCACACAAACCCCAGTAAACTCACACGAACACACACCCTAGTAGAAACGCACGCATACACACCCCAGTACACTCGCACACACACACAAACACACACACACACACACACCAGCACATTCGGACACACAAACACACACCCCAGTACACTCACACGAACACACACCCTAGTAGACTCGCACGCATACACACCCCAGTACACTCACACACACACACACACCCCAGTACACTCACACACACACACCAGTGCACTCACACACACACACCCCATTACACTCTCACACACACACACCCCAGCACACTCACACGCACACACACCCCAGTACACTCGCACACACACACACCCCAGTACACTCAAACACACACACACACCAGTAAACTCAAACACACACACATGCCCCAGTACACTCACACACACACATACCACAGTACACTCGCACACACACACACCCCAGTACACTCTCACACACACACACGCCCCAGTACACTCGCACGCACACACACCCCAGTATACTCGCACGCACACACACCCAGGTACACTCACATGCACACACACCCCAGTAAACTCACAAACACACACACTCCAGTACACTCATGCAAAAACAGACACCCCATTACACTTACACACGCACGCACAAACCAGTACGCTCACACACTCACACACAACACTGCACACTAACACACACACATACACCCCAGTACACTCACACACACAAAGCCCAGCACACTCACACACACACACAAACAAACACACCCCAGTACACTCACACACACTCACACCAGTACACTCACACACACACACACCCCAGTACACTTACATACACACACACACCCCAGTACACTCACACACACCCCAGTACACTCACACACACACACACGCCAGTACACACACACGCACACACACCCCAGTACACTTGCATGCACACACACCCAGGTACACTCACATGCACACAAACCCCAGTACATTCGCATGCACACAAACCCCAGTACACTCGCACGCACACACACCCCAGTACACTCACACGCACACACATCCCAGTATACTCGCACGCACACACACCCAGGTACACTCACATGCACACACACCCCAGTAAACTCACACACACACACACTCCAGTACACTCATGCAAAAACACACACCCCATTACACTTCCACACGCACGCACAAACCAGTACGCTCACACACACACACACAACCCAGCACACTAACACACACACATACACCCCAGTACACTCACACACACAAAGCCCAGCACACTCACACACACACACACACAAACACACCCCAGTACACTCACACACACTCACACCAGTACACTCACACAAACACACACCCCAGTACACTTACATACACACACTCACCCCATTACACACACACGCACACACACCCCAGTACACTCACACACACCCCAGTACACTCACACACACACACACCCCAGTACACAAACACGCACACACACCCCAGTACATTTGCATGCACACACACCCAGGTACACTCACATGCACAAAAACCCCAGTACATTCGCATGCAAACAAACCCAAGTACAATCGCACGCACACACACCCCAGTACACTCACACGCACACACACCCCAGTACACTCACACGAACACACACCCTAGTAGACTCGCACGCATACATACCCCAGTACACTCGCAAACACACACAGACACACACAACAGCACCTTCGGACACACAAACAAACACCCCAGTACACTCGCACACACACACACTGCAGTACACTCACACGCACACACACCCCAGTACACTTGCACGCAGACACACCCAGGTACACTCACATGCACACAAACCCCAGTACACTCGCACGCACACAAACCTCAGTACACTCACATGCACACACAGCCCAGTACACTCACACGAACACACACCCTAGTAGAAACGCACGCATACACACCCCAGTACACTCGCACACACACACACACACACACACACACACACACACACACACACACACCAGCACACTCGGACACACAAACACACACCCCAGTACACTCACACGAACACACACCCTAGTAGACTCGCACGCATACACACCCCAGTACACTCACACACACACAAACACCCCAGTACACTCACACACACACACACCAGTGCACTCACACACACACACCCCATTACACTCTCACACACATACACCCCAGCACACTCACACGCACACACACCCCAGTACACTCGCACACACACACCCCAGTACACTCACACACACACACACACGCCAGTAAACTCACACACACACACATGCCCCAGTACATTCACACGCACACATACTCCAGTACACTCGCACACACACACACCCAGGTACACTCACATGCACACACACCCCAGTAAACTCACACACACACACATGCCCCAGTCCATTCACACGCACACATACCCCAGTACACTTGCACACACACACACCCCAGTACACTCACACACACACACACACGACAGTAAACTCTCACACACACACACACCCCAGTACACTAGCACGCATACACACCCCAGTATACTCGCACGCACACACACCCAGGTACACTCACATGCACACACACCCCAGTAAAATCACACACACACACACTCCAGTACACTCATGCACAAACACACACCCCATTACACTTACACACGCACGCACAAACCAGTACGCTCACACACACACACACAATCCAGCACACTCGCACACACACACACACACACAAACACACCCCAGTACACTCACACACACACACACCAGTACACTCACACATACACACACACCCCAGTACACTTACATACACACACTCACCCCAGTACACTCACACGCACACACACCCCAGTACACTCACACGCACACACACCCCAGTATACTCGCACGCACACACACCCAGGTACACTCACATGCACACACACCCCAGTAAACTCACACACACACACACTCCAGTACACTCATGCACAAACACACACCCCATTACACTTACACACGCACGCACAAACCAGTACGCTCACACACACACACACACAACCCAGCACACTCGCACACACACATACACCCCAGTACACTCACACACACAAAGCCCAGCACACTCACACACACACAAATACACCCCAGTACACTCACACACACACACAAGTACACTCACACACACACTCACCCCAGTTCACTCACATGCACACACACCCCAGTACACTCACACACACCCCAGTACACTCACACACACACACACACCCCAGTACAAACACATGCACACACACCCCAGTACACTTGCACGCACACACACCCAGGTACACTCACATGCACACAAACCCCAGTACATTCGCATGCACACAAACCCCAGTACACTCGCATGCACACACACCCCAGTACATTCGCACGCACACACACCCCAGTACAATCGCACGCACACACACCCCAGTACACTCACACGCACACACACACACCAGTACAATCGCACGCGCACACACCCCAGTACACTAGCACGCACACACACACCCCAGTACACTCACACACACACACACCCCAGTAAACTCACACACACACACACACCAGAACACTCGCATGCACACATACCCCAGTACATTCGCACGCACACACATCCCAGTACACCCGCCGCACACACACCCCAGTACACTCACACGCACACACACCCCGTACACTCACACACACACACCCCAGTACACTCGCACGCACACACACCCTAGTACACTCGCACGCACACACAACCCAGTACACTTGCACACACACATCGCAGTAGACTCGCACGCACTCACACCCCATTACACTCGCACGCACACACACCCCAGTACACCCGCACGCACACACACCCCAGAACACTCGCACGCACACACACCCCAGCACACGCGCACGAACAGACACCCCAGTAAACTCGCACGCAAACACACACCACAGTACACTCACACACATACACACCCCAGTAAATTCACACACACACACACCCCAGTACACTCACACACACACACACACCAGTGCACTCACACACACACACACCAGTACACTCTCACACACACACACCCCAGTACACTCGCATGAACACACACCCCAGTACACATGCACGCACACACACCCCAGTACATCCACGCGCACACACAACCCAGTACACTCACATGCACACACAACCCAGTACACTCACACACACACACACAAACCTCAGTACACTCACACACACACACACACACACCAGTGCAATCGCACGAACACACACCCGAGTACGCTCGCACGCACACAAACCCCAGTACGCTCGCACGCACACACACCCCAGTACACTCACACACAAACACACTAACACGCACTCAAACACACAGACCCCAGTACACTCTCACACACACACACACCAGCACACTCACACGCACACACAACCCAGTACACTCGCACGCACACACACCGCAGTTTGCACGCATGCACACACACCCAGGTACACTCACACACACACACACACCCCAGTAAACTCATGCACACACACACCCCAGTACACTCACACACACACACACACACACACCAGTAAGC
Organism: Carcharodon carcharias; assembly: GCF_017639515.1. Classification (NCBI taxonomy): domain Eukaryota; kingdom Metazoa; phylum Chordata; class Chondrichthyes; order Lamniformes; family Lamnidae; genus Carcharodon; species Carcharodon carcharias. The sequence goes on from NW_024470692.1 coordinate 519,366, forward strand.
TCACACACACAAACACCCCAGCACACTCGCACACACAAATACACCCCAGTACACTCACAAACAAACAAAGCCCAGTACACTCACACACACACACACCCCAGTAAACTCACACACACACACACACCCCAGTAGACTAGCACACACACAGACACCCCAGCACACTCACACGCACACACACCCCAGTAAACTCACATACACACACACACACCATTACACTCACACACACACACCAGTGCACTCACACACACACACACCAGTACACTCTCACACACACACACCCCAGTACACTCGCATGCACACACACCCCAGTACACTAACACACACACACACCCACAGTACACTCATGCACAAACACACAACCCATTACACTTACACACGCACACACACACCAGTACGCTCACACACACACACACACAACCCAGCACACACGCTCACACACATACACCCCGGTACACTAACACAAACAAAGCCCAGCACACTCACACACACACAAACACACCCCAGTACACACACACACACACACACACCAGTACACTCAAACACACACACACCTCAGTGCACTTACATACACACACACACCACAGTGCACTCGCACGCACACACAACCCAGTACACACACACAAACATACACCCCAGTACACTCACACACACACACATCCCAGTACACAGAGACGCAAACACACCCCAGTACACTTGCATGCACACACACCCAGGTACACTCACATGCACACAAACCCCAGTACACTCGCATGCACACAAACCCCAGTACACTCGCACGCACACACACCCCAGTACACTCGCACGCACACACACCCCAGTACACTCACACGCACAGACACACACATGCCAGTAAACTCACACACACCCCAGTACACTTGCACGCACACAAACCCAAGTATACACGCATGCACACACACCCAGGTACACTCACATGCACACACACCCCAGTACACTCACACACACCCCAATGCACTCATGCACACACAGACCCCAGGACACTCACACACACACGCACACACACCCCAGTATGCTCACACACACAAACACCCCAGTACAGTCACACACACACACACACCTCAGTACACTCGCACACACAGACACACACCCCAGCACACTCACACGCACACACAACCCAGTACACTCACATACACACACACACACACACACACACACCAGTACAAAGACACACACATACTCCCCAGTACACTCGTACGCACACACCACAGTACACTCGCACGCGCACACATCCAGGTACACTCACATGCACACACACCCCAGTACAGTCACACACACACACACACTCCAGTACACTCACACGCACACACACCCCAGTACAATCACACACACACACACACCCCAGTACACTCACACACACACACACCCCAGTAGTCACACGGACACACACCCGAGTACAGTGGCACACACAAACAACCCAGGACACTCGCACGCACACACACCCCAGTACACTCGCACACAAACACACCCCAGTACACTCGCAAACACACACACCCCAGTACACTCAAACACACACACTCCCCAGTACACTCACACACACACACGCCCCAGTACAATTGCACACACCCCAGTACACTCACACGCACACACACCCCAGTACACTCGCACACACACACACCCCAGTACACTCACACACACACACACACGCCAGTAAACTCAAAAACACCCCAGTACACTCGCACGTACACAAACCCAAGTATACACGCACACACACACACCCAGGTACACTCACATGCACACACACCCCAGTACACTCACACACACACCCCAGTACACTCATGCACACACACACCACAGGACACTCACACACACACACACACACACCCCAGTATGCTCACACACACACAAACACCCCAGCACACTCGCACACACACATACACCCCAGTACACTCACAAACAAAGCCCAGTACACTCACAAACACACACACACCCCAGTACACTCACACACACCCCAGTACACTCGCACACACGCTCACACCCCAGCACACTCACACACACACACACCCCAGTACACTCACATACACACACACACACACACCAGTACACACACACACACATACTCCCCAGTACACTCGCAGAGACACACATACACCAGGATACTCGCACGCACACACACGCCATTACACTCACACACACACACATCCCAGTACACTCAAACACACACACACCCCAGTACACTCACACACACACACACCCTAGTGCACTCGCATGCATACACACCCCAGTACACATGCACACCAGCGCACTCGGACACACAAACACACACTCCAGTACACTCGCACACACACACACACCCCAGTACACTCACATTCACACAGACCCCAGTACACTCGCACGCACACACATCCCAGTACACTCGCACGCACACACACACCACAGTATGCTCACATGCACACACACCCCAGTGAACTCACACACACACACCCCAGTACACTCACATGAACACACACCCCAGTACACTTGAACGCGCACACACAACAGTATTCCCGCACACACACACACCCTAGTACACTCGCATGCACAGACACCCCAGTACACTTGCACACACACACACCCCAGTACACTCGCACTCATAAACACCACAGTACACTCGCATGCACACACATCCCATTAGACTCGCACGCACACACACCCCAGTACACTCGCACGCACACACACCCCAGTACACTCACACGCACACACACTCCAGTACAATCACACACACACACACCCCAGTACACTCACACACACACACCCGAGTACAGTCACACGCACACACACCCGAGTACACTCGCACACACAAACAACCCAGGACACACGCATGCACACACAACCCAGTACATTCGCACAGAAACACACACACCCGGACACTCACACCCACACACACACCAGTACACTCGCACGCGCACACATCCAGGTACACTCACAGGCACGCACACCCCAGTACAGTCACACACACACACACTCCAGTACACCTACACGCACACACACCCCAGTACAATCACACACACACACACTCCAGTACACTCACACACACACACACCTGAGTACAGTCACACGCACAAACACCCGAGTACACTCGCACACACAAACAACCCAGGACACTCGCACGCACACACAACCCAGGACATTCGCACGCACACACACACCCCAGTACACTCGCACACACACACACCCCAGTACACTCACACACACACACACGCCAGTAAACTCACACACACACACACGCCCCAGTACACTCGCATGCACACACACCCCAGTACACTCACACACACACACACACACCCCAGGACACTCACACACACACACACACACCCCAGTACACATACACACAAACACACCCCAGTACACTTGCACGCACACACACCCAGGTACACTCACATGCACACAAACCCCAGTAAACCAGCATGCACACAAACCCCAGTACACTCGCATGCACACACACCACAGTACACTCGCATGAACACACACCCCAGTACACTCACACACACACACACACGCCAGTAAACTCACACACACCCCAGTACACTCTCACTCACACACACCCCAGTACACTTGCACACACACACACACACCAGCACACTCAGACACACAAACACACAACCCAGTACACTCGCACACACACACACCCCAGTACACTCGAATGCACACACACACCCCAGTACACTCACACACACACACACTCCCCTGTAAACTCGCACACACACATACCCCAGTACACTTGCACGCACAGACACACAGGAACAATCACACGCACACACAACCCAGTACACTCGCACACACTCTCAAACCCCAGTACACTCGCACACAAACACACCGCAGTACACTCACACACACACACACACACACCCCAGTGCACTCACACACACACACCCCAGTACACTCACAGACACACACACACCCCAGCACACTCACATGCACACAAACCCCAGTACACTCGCACACACACACACCCCAGTACACTCGCACGCACACACACCGCAGTACACTCACACGCACACACACCCCAGTACACTCGCACACAGACACACCCCAGTACACTCACACACACACACACACACACGCCAGTAAACTCACACACACCCCAGTACACTTGCACGCACACAAACCCAAGTATACACGCACGCACACACACCCAGGTACACTCACATGCACACACACCCCTGTACACTGACACACACCCCAATACACTCATGCACACACAGACCCCAGGACACTCACACACACACACACACACACCCCAGTATGCTCACACACACAAACACCCCAGTACAGTCACACACAAACACCCCAGTACACTCACACACACCTCAGTACATTCGCACACACAGACACACACCCCAGCACACTCACACGCACACACAACCCAGTACACTCACATACACACACACACACACACACACCAGTACAAACACACACACATACTCCCCAGTAAACTTGCATGCACACACACCCCAGTACACTCGCACGCGCACACATCCAGGTACACTCACATGCACACACACCCCAGTACAGTCACACACACACACACACACTCCAGTACACTCACACGCACACACACCCCAGTACAATCACATACACACACACACCCCAGTACACTCAAACACACACACACCCCAGTAGTCACACGGACACACACCCGAGTACAGTGGCACACACAAACAACCCAGGACACTCGCACGCACACACACCCCAGTACACTCGCACACACACACACCCCAGTACACTCGCAAACACACACAACCCAGTACACTCAAACACACACACTCCCCAGTACACTCACACACACACACGCCCCAGTACAATCGCACACACCCCAGTACACTCACACACACACACACACGCCAGTAAACTCAAACACACCCCAGTACACTCGCACGCACACAAACCCAAGTATACACGCACACACACACACCCAGGTACACTCACATGCACACACACCCCAGTACACTCACACACACACCCCAGTACACTCATGCACACACACACCACAGGACACTCACACACACACACACACACACCCCAGTATGCTCACACACACAAACATCCCAGCACACTCGCACACACATATACACCCCAGTACACTCACAAACAAAGCCCAGTACACTCAGATACACACACACACACACACACACCAGTACACACACACACACATACTCCCCAGTACATTCGCACAGACACACACACACCAGGACACTCGCACGCACACACACCCCAGTAAACTCGCAAGCGCACACATCCAGGTACACTCACATGCACACACACCAAAGTACATTCACACACACACACACTCCAGTACACTCACACGCACACACACCCCAGTACAATCACACACACACACACCCCAGTACACTCACACACACACACAGCCCAGTACAGTCACACGCACACACACCGGAGTACACTCGCACACACAAACAACCCAGGACACTCGCACACACACAAAACCCAGGACACTCGCACGCACACACACCCCAGTACACTCGCACACACACACACCCCAGTAACTCAAACACACACAAACCCCAGTACACTCACACACACACACGCCCCAGTACAATCGCACACACACCAGTACACTGACACACACACCTCAGAACACTCACACACACACACTCACCCCAGTACACTCGCACACACCCCAGTACACTCACACACACACGCACCCCAGTACACTCACACACACACACACCCTAGTGCACTCGCACGCATAAACACCCCAGTACACACGCACACCAGCGCACTCGGACACACAAACACACACTCCAGTACACTCGCACACACACACACCCCAGTACACTCGCATGCACACAGACCCCAGTACACTCGCACGCAAACACATCCCAGTACACTCGCACGCACACACACACCACAGTACACTCACACGCACACACACCCCAGTGAACTCACACACACACACACCCCAGTACACTCACATGAACACACACCCCAGTACACTTGAACGCGCACACACAACAGTATTCCCGCACGCACACACACCCTAGTACACTCGCACGCACAGACACCCCAGTACACTTGCACACACAAACACCCCAGTACACTCGCACTCATAAACACCACAGTACACTCGCAAGAACACACACCCCATTAGACTCGCACGCACACACACCCCAGTACACTCGCACGCACACACACCCCAGTACACTCGCACACACACACCCGAGTACAGTCACACGCACACACACCCGAGTACACTCGCACACACAAACAACCCAGGACACTCGCATGCACGCACAACCCAGTAGATTCGCACAGACGCATACACACCAGGACACTCACACGCACACACACCCCAGTACATTTGCACGCGCACACATCCAGGTACCCTCACATGCACGCACACCCAGTACAGTCGCACAAACACACACTCCAGTACACCTACACGCACACACACCCCAGTACAATCACACACACACACACTCCAGTACACTCACACACACACACACCTGAGTACAGTCACACGCACACACACCCGAGTACACTCGCACACACAAACAACCTAGGACACTCGCACGCACACACAACCCAGCACATTCGCACACACACACACACCCCAGTACACTCGCACACACACACACCCCAGTACAATCACACATACACATGCCCCAGTACACTCGCACGCACACATACCCCAGTACACTCGCACACACAAACACCCAAGTACACTCACACACACACACACGCCAGTAAACTTACACACACACACATGCCCCAGTACACTCGCACGCACACGTACCACAGTACACTCGCACACACACACACGCCAGTAAACTCACACACACACACACGCCCCAGTACACTCGCATGCACACACACCCCAGTACACTCACACACACACACACACCCCAGGACACTCACACACACACACACACACCCCAGTACACATACACACAAACACACCCCAGTACACTTGCACGCACACACACCCAGGTACACTCACATGCACACAAACCCCAGTAAACCAGCATGCACACAAACCCCAGTACACTCGCATGCACACACACCACAGTACACTCGCATGAACACACACCCAGTACACTCACACACACACACACACGCCAGTAAACTCACACACACCCCAGTACACTCACACGCACACACACCCCAGTACACTTGCACACACACACACACACCAGCACACTCAGACACACAAACACACAACCCAGTACACTCGCACACACACACACCCCAGTACACTCGAATGCACACACACACCCCAGTACACTCACACACACACACACTCCCCTGTAAACTCGCACACACACATACCCCAGTACACTTGCACGCACAGACACACAGGAACAATCACACGCACACACAACCCAGTACACTCGCACACACTCTCAAACCCCAGTACACTCGCACACAAACACACCGCAGTACACTCACACACACACACACACACACCCCAGTGCACTCACACACACACACCCCAGTACACTCACAGACACACACACACCCCAGCACACTCACATGCACACAAACCCCAGTACACTCGCACACACACACACCCCAGTACACTCGCACGCACACACACCGCAGTACACTCACACGCACACACACCCCAGTACACTCGCACACAGACACACCCCAGTACACTCACACACACACACACACACACGCCAGTAAACTCACACACACCCCAGTACACTTGCACGCACACAAACCCAAGTATACACACACGCACACACACCCAGGTACACTCACATGCACACACACCCCTGTACACTGACACACACCCCAATACACTCATGCACACACAGACCCCAGGACACTCACACACACACACACACACACCCCAGTATGCTCACACACACAAACACCCCAGTACAGTCACACACAAACACCCCAGTACACTCACACACACCTCAGTACATTCGCACACACAGACACACACCCCAGCACACTCACACGCACACACAACCCAGTACACTCACATACACACACACACACACACACACCAGTACAAACACACACACATACTCCCCAGTAAACTTGCATGCACACACACCCCAGTACACTCGCACGCGCACACATCCAGGTACACTCACATGCACACACACCCCAGTACAGTCACACACACACACACACTCCAGTACACTCACACGCACACACACCCCAGTACAATCACATACACACACACACCCCAGTACACTCAAACACACACACACCCCAGTAGTCACACGGACACACACCCGAGTACAGTGGCACACACAAACAACCCAGGACACTCGCACGCACACACACCCCAGTACACTCGCACACACACACACCCCAGTACACTCGCAAACACACACAACCCAGTACACTCAAACACACACACTCCCCAGTACACTCACACACACACACGCCCCAGTACAATCGCACACACCCCAGTACACTCACACACACACACACACGCCAGTAAACTCAAACACACCCCAGTACACTCGCACGCACACAAACCCAAGTATACACGCACACACACACACCCAGGTACACTCACATGCACACACACCCCAGTACACTCACACACACACCCCAGTACACTCATGCACACACACACCACAGGACACTCACACACACACACACCCCAGTATGCTCACACACACAAACATCCCAGCACACTCGCACACACATATACACCCCAGTACACTCACAAACAAAGCCCAGTACACTCAGATACACACACACACACACACACCAGTACACACACACACACATACTCCCCAGTACATTCGCACAGACACACACACACCAGGACACTCGCACGCACACACACCCCAGTAAACTCGCAAGCGCACACATCCAGGTACACTCACATGCACACACACCAAAGTACATTCACACACACACACACTCCAGTACACTCACACGCACACACACCCCAGTACAATCACACACACACACACCCCAGTACACTCACACACACACACAGCCCAGTACAGTCACACGCACACACACCGGAGTACACTCGCACACACAAACAACCCAGGACACTCGCACACACACAAAGCCCAGGACACTCGCACGCACACACACCCCAGTACACTCGCACACACACACACCCCAGTAACTCAAACACACACAAACCCCAGTACACTCACACACACACACGCCCCAGTACAATCGCACACACACCAGTACACTGACACACACACCTCAGAACACTCACACACACACACTCACCCCAGTACACTCGCACACACCCCAGTACACTCACACACACACGCACCCCAGTACACTCACACACACACACACGCCCCAGTACACTCGCATGCACACACACCCCAGTACACTCACACACACACACACACACCCCAGGACACTCACACACACACACACACACCCCAGTACACATACACACAAACACACCCCAGTACACTTGCACGCACACACACCCAGGTACACTCACATGCACACAAACCCCAGTAAACCAGCATGCACACAAACCCCAGTACACTCGCATGCACACACACCACAGTACACTCGCATGAACACACACCCCAGTACACTCACACACACACACACACGCCAGTAAACTCACACACACCCCAGTACACTCACACGCACACACACCCCAGTACACTTGCACACACACACACACACCAGCACACTCAGACACACAAACACACAACCCAGTACACTCGCACACACACACACCCCAGTACACTCGAATGCACACACACACCCCAGTACACTCACACACACACACACTCCCCTGTAAACTCGCACACACACATACCCCAGTACACTTGCACGCACAGACACACAGGAACAATCACACGCACACACAACCCAGTACACTCGCACACACTCTCAAACCCCAGTACACTCGCACACAAACACACCGCAGTACACTCACACACACACACACACACACACCCCAGTGCACTCACACACACACACCCCAGTACACTCACAGACACACACACACCCCAGCACACTCACATGCACACAAACCCCAGTACACTCGCACACACACACACCCCAGTACACTCGCACGCACACACACCGCAGTACACTCACACGCACACACACCCCAGTACACTCGCACACACACACACCCCAGTACACTCACACACACACACACACACACGCCAGTAAACTCACACACACCCCAGTACACTTGCACGCACACAAACCCAAGTATACACACACGCACACACACCCAGGTACACTCACATGCACACACACCCCTGTACACTGACACACACCCCAATACACTCATGCACACACAGACCCCAGGACACTCACACACACACACACACACACCCCAGTATGCTCACACACACAAACACCCCAGTACAGTCACACACAAACACCCCAGTACACTCACACACACCTCAGTACATTCGCACACACAGACACACACCCCAGCACACTCACACGCACACACAACCCAGTACACTCACATACACACACACACACACACCAGTACAAACACACACACATACTCCCCAGTAAACTTGCATGCACACACACCCCAGTACACTCGCACGCGCACACATCCAGGTACACTCACATGCACACACACCCCAGTACAGTCACACACACACACACACTCCAGTACACTCACACGCACACACACCCCAGTACAATCACATACACACACACACCCCAGTACACTCAAACACACACACACCCCAGTAGTCACACGGACACACACCCGAGTACAGTGGCACACACAAACAACCCAGGACACTCGCACGCACACACACCCCAGTACACTCGCACACACACACACCCCAGTACACTCGCAAACACACACAACCCAGTACACTCAAACACACACACTCCCCAGTACACTCACACACACACACGCCCCAGTACAATCGCACACACCCCAGTACACTCACACACACACACACACGCCAGTAAACTCAAACACACCCCAGTACACTCGCACGCACACAAACCCAAGTATACACGCACACACACACACCCAGGTACACTCACATGCACACACACCCCAGTACACTCACACACACACCCCAGTACACTCATGCACACACACACCACAGGACACTCACACACACACACACACACACACCCCAGTATGCTCACACACACAAACATCCCAGCACACTCGCACACACATATACACCCCAGTACACTCACAAACAAAGCCCAGTACACTCAGATACACACACACACACACACACCAGTACACACACACACACATACTCCCCAGTACATTCGCACAGACACACACACACCAGGACACTCGCACGCACACACACCCCAGTAAACTCGCAAGCGCACACATCCAGGTACACTCACATGCACACACACCAAAGTACATTCACACACACACACACTCCAGTACACTCACACGCACACACACCCCAGTACAATCACACACACACACACCCCAGTACACTCACACACACACACAGCCCAGTACAGTCACACGCACACACACCGGAGTACACTCGCACACACAAACAACCCAGGACACTCGCACACACACAAAAGCCCAGGACACTCGCACGCACACACACCCCAGTACACTCGCACACACACACACCCCAGTAACTCAAACACACACAAACCCCAGTACACTCACACACACACACGCCCCAGTACAATCGCACACACACCAGTACACTGACACACACACCTCAGAACACTCACACACACACACTCACCCCAGTACACTCGCACACACCCCAGTACACTCACACACACACGCACCCCAGTACACTCACACACACACACACCCTAGTGCACTCGCACGCATAAACACCCCAGTACACACGCACACCAGCGCACTCGGACACACAAACACACACTCCAGTACACTCGCACACACACACACCCCAGTACACTCGCATGCACACAGACCCCAGTACACTCGCACGCAAACACATCCCAGTACACTCGCACGCACACACACACCACAGTACACTCACACGCACACACACCCCAGTGAACTCACACACACACACACCCCAGTACACTCACATGAACACACACCCCAGTACACTTGAACGCGCACACACAACAGTATTCCCGCACGCACACACACCCTAGTACACTCGCACGCACAGACACCCCAGTACACTTGCACACACAAACACCCCAGTACACCCGCACTCATAAACACCACAGTACACTCGCAAGAACACACACCCCATTAGACTCGCACGCACACACACCCCAGTACACTCGCACGCACACACACCCCAGTACACTCGCACACACACACCCGAGTACAGTCACACGCACACACACCCGAGTACACTCGCACACACAAACAACCCAGGACACTCGCATGCACGCACAACCCAGTAGATTCGCACAGACGCATACACACCAGGACACTCACACACACACACACCCCAGTACATTTGCACGCGCACACATCCAGGTACCCTCACATGCACGCACACCCAGTACAGTCGCACAAACACACACTCCAGTACACCTACACGCACACACACCCCAGTACAATCACACACACACACACTCCAGTACACTCACACACACACACACCTGAGTACAGTCACACGCACACACACCCGAGTACACTCGCACACACAAACAACCTAGGACACTCGCACGCACACACAACCCAGCACATTCGCACACACACACACACCCCAGTACACTCGCACACACACACACCCCAGTACAATCACACATACACATGCCCCAGTACACTCGCACGCACACATACCCCAGTACACTCGCACACACAAACACCCAAGTACACTCACACACACACACACGCCAGTAAACTTACACACACACACATGCCCCAGTACACTCGCACGCACACGTACCACAGTACACTCGCACACACACACACCCCAGTACACTCACACACACACACACACAAACACCAGTACACATACACACAAACACACCCCAGTACACTTGCAAGCACACACACCCAGGTACACTCACATGCACACAAACCCCAGTAAACTCGCATGCACACAAACCCCAGGACACTCGCACGCACACACACCCCAGCACACTCGCACGCACACACACCCCAGTACACTCACACACACACACGCCCCAGTACAATCGCACACACACCAGTACACTGACACACACACCTCAGAACACTCACACACACACACTCACCCCAGTACACTCGCACACACCCCAGTACACTCACACACACACGCACCCCAGTACACTCACACACACACACACCCTAGTGCACTCGCACGCATAAACACCCCAGTACACACGCACACCAGCGCACTCGGACACACAAACACACACTCCAGTACACTCGCACACACACACACCCCAGTACACTCGCATGCACACAGACCCCAGTACACTCGCACGCAAACACATCCCAGTACACTCGCACGCACACACACACCACAGTACACTCACACGCACACACACCCCAGTGAACTCACACACACACACACCCCAGTACACTCACATGAACACACACCCCAGTACACTTGAACGCGCACACACAACAGTATTCCCGCACGCACACACACCCTAGTACACTCGCACGCACAGACACCCCAGTACACTTGCACACACAAACACCCCAGTACACTCGCACTCATAAACACCACAGTACACTCGCAAGAACACACACCCCATTAGACTCGCACGCACACACACCCCAGTACACTCGCACGCACACACACCCCAGTACACTCGCACACACACACCCGAGTACAGTCACACGCACACACACCCGAGTACACTCGCACACACAAACAACCCAGGACACTCGCATGCACGCACAACCCAGTAGATTCGCACAGACGCATACACACCAGGACACTCACACGCACACACACCCCAGTACATTTGCACGCGCACACATCCAGGTACCCTCACATGCACGCACACCCAGTACAGTCGCACAAACACACACTCCAGTACACCTACACGCACACACACCCCAGTACAATCACACACACACACACTCCAGTACACTCACACACACACACACCTGAGTACAGTCACACGCACACACACCCGAGTACACTCGCACACACAAACAACCTAGGACACTCGCACGCACACACAACCCAGCACATTCGCACACACACACACACCCCAGTACACTCGCACACACACACACCCCAGTACAATCACACATACACATGCCCCAGTACACTCGCACGCACACATACCCCAGTACACTCGCACACACAAACACCCAAGTACACTCACACACACACACACGCCAGTAAACTTACACACACACACATGCCCCAGTACACTCGCACGCACACGTACCACAGTACACTCGCACACACACACACCCCAGTACACTCACACACACACACACACAAACACCAGTACACATACACACAAACACACCCCAGTACACTTGCAAGCACACACACCCAGGTACACTCACATGCACACAAACCCCAGTAAACTCGCATGCACACAAACCCCAGGACACTCGCACGCACACACACCCCAGCACACTCGCACGCACACACACCCCAGTACACTCACACGCACACACACCCCAGTACACTCGCACACACACACACCCCAGTACAATCACACACACACACACGCCAGTAAACTCACACACACCCCAGTACATTCGCACGCACAAAAACGCAAGTATACACGCACACACACACAGCCAGGTACACACACATGCACACACACCCCAGTACACTCACACACACACACACACCCCAGTACACTCATGCACACACACACCCCAGTACACTCACACGCACACATACACCCCAGTACACTCACAAACAAACAAAGTCCAGTACACTAACACACACACACACACGCCAGTAAACTCACACACACCCCAGTGCACTAGCACACACACAAACGCAAGTATACACACACGCACACACAGCCAGGTACACACACATGCACACACACCCCAGTACACTCACACACACACACACACCCCAGTACACTCATGCACACACACACCCCAGTACACTCACACACACACACACACAAGTACGCTCACACACACACACCCCAGCACACTCGCAGACAAACATACACCCCAGTACACTCACAAACAAACAAAGTCCAGTACACTCACACACACACACACATCCCAGTACACTCACGCACACACACACACCCCAGAACACTCACACGCACACACACCCCAGTACACTCATTTACACACACACACACCAGTACTCTCACACACTCATACTCCCCTGTACACTCGCACAGACACACGCACCCCAGAACTCTCGCACGCACACGCATCCAGGTACACTCACATGCACACACACCCCAGTACACTCACACACCCACACACCACAGTACACTCATGCACAAACGCACACCCCATTATACTTACACAAGCACGCACACACCAGTATGCACACACACACACACACACACAACCCAGCACACTCGCACACACACATACACCCCGGTACACTCGCAGAAACAAAGCCAGGCACACTCACACACACACACACAAACACACCCCAGTACACACACACACACACACACACCAGTGCACTCACACGCACACACACCCCAGTACACTCGCACACACACACACCCCAGTACACTCACACACACACACACACACACAAGTACGCTCACACACACACACTCCAGCACACTCGCACACACACATACACCCCAGTACACTCACAAACAAACAAAGTCCAGTACACTAACACACACACACACACGCCAGTAAACTCACACTCACACACATGCCCCAGTACACTCGCACGCACACGTACCACAGTACACTCGCACACACACACACCCCAGTACACTCACACACACACACCCCAGGACATTCACACACACACACACAAACACTCCAGTACACATACACACAAACACACCCCAGTACACTTGCACGCACACACACCCAGGTACACTCACATGCACACAAACTCCAGTAAACTCGCATGCACACAAACCCCAGTACACTTGCATGCACACACACCCCAGTACACTCGCACGCACACACACCCCAGTACACTCACATGCACACACACCCCAGTACACTCGCACACACACACACCCCAGTACACTCGCACACACACACACACACACACACACGCCAGTAAACTCACACACACCCCAGTACACTCGCACGTACACAAACCCAAATATACACGCACGCACAAACAGCCAGGTACACTCACATGCACACACACCCCAGTAAGTTCACACACACACACACACACCCCAGTACACTCATGCACACACACACCCCAGTACACTCACCCACACACACACGCAAGTACGCTCACACACACACACCCCAGCACACTCGCACACACACATACACCCCAGTACACTCACAAACAACCAAATTCCAGTGCACTCACACACACACACACACCCCAGTACACTCACGCACACACACACACCCCAGAACACTTACACGCACACACACCCCAGTACACTCATTTACACACACACACACCAGTACTCTCACACACACATACTCCCCTGTACACTCGCACAGACACACGCACCCCAGTACACTCGCACGCACACGCACCCAGGTACACTCACATGCACACACACCCCAGTACACTCACACACACACACAAACCACAGTACACTCATGCACAAACACACACCCCATTACACTTACACAAGCACGCACACACCAGTACGCTCACACACACACACACAACCCAGCACACTCGCACACACACATACACCCCGGTACACTCACACAAACAAAACCCAGCACACTCACACACACACACAAACACACCACAGTACACACACACACACACACACCAGTACACTCACACACACACACACCACAGTGCACTTACATACACACACACCACAGTGCACTCACACGCACACACTCCCCAGTACACACACACACACACACCCCAGTACACTCACACACACACAAATCCCAGTACACACAGAGGCAAACACACCCCAGTACACTTGCACGTACACACACCCAGGTACACTCACATGCACACAAACCCCAGTACACTCACACGCACACAAACCCAAGTATACATGCACGCACACACACCCAGGTACACTCACATGCACACACACCCCAGTACACTCACACTCAAACACACCACAGTACACTCATGCACAAGCACACAACTCATTACACTTACACACGCACGCACACACCAGTACGCTCACACACACACACACACAACCCAGCACACTCGCACACACACATAACCCCGGTACACTAACACAAACAAAGCCCAGCACACTCACACACACACAAACACACCCCAGTACACACACACACACACACACCAGTACACTCAAACATACACACACCTCAGTGCACTTACATACACACACACACCACAGTGCACTCACACGCACACACTCCCCAGTACACACACACAAACATACACCCCAGTACACTCACACACACACACATCCCAGTACACACAGACGCAAACACACCCCAGTACACTTGCATGCACACACATCCAGGTCCACTCACATGCACACAAACCCCAGGACACTCGCATGCACACAAACCCCAGTACACTCGCACGCACACACACCCCAGTACACTCACACGCACACACACCCCAGTACACTCACATACACACACATACACACACACACACACCAGTACAAAGACACACACATACTCCCCAGTACACTCGCACGCACACACACCCCAGTACACTCGCACGCGCACACATCCAGGTACACTCACATGCACACAAACCCCAGTACAATCACACACACACACACACCCCAGTACACTCACACACACACACGCACACCAGTAGTCACACGGACACACACCCGAGTACAGTGGCACACACAAACAACCCAGGACACTCGCACACACACACACCCCAGTACACTCGCAAACAACACACACCCCAGTACACTCAAACACACACACTCCCCAGTACACTCACACACACACACGCCCCAGTACAATCGCACACACCGCAGAACACTCACACGCACACACACCCCAGTACACGCGCACACACACACAGCCCAGTACACTCACACACACACACACACACGCCAGTAAACAGAAAAACACCCCAGTACATTCGCACGAACACAAACCCAAGTATACACGCACGCACACACACCCAGGTACACACACATGCACACACACCCCAGTACACTCACACACACACCCCAGTAAACTCATGCACACACACACCCCAGTACACTCACACACACACACACACACACAAGTATGCTCACACACACACACCCCAGCACACTCGCACACACACATACACCCCAGTACACTCACAAACAAATAAAGTCCAGTACACTCACACACACACACACACACCCCAGTACACTCACGCACACACACACACCCCAGAACACTCACACGCACACACACCCCAGTACACTCATTTACACACACACACACCAGTACTCTCACACACACATACTCCCCTGTACACTCGCACAGACACACGCACCCCAGTACACTTGCACGCACACGCACCCAGGTACACTCACATGCACACATACGCCAGTACACTCACACACACACACACCACAGTACACTCATGCACAAACACACACCCCATTACACTTACACAAGCACGCACACACCAGTACGCTCACACACACACACACAACCCAGCACACTCGCACACACACATACACCCCAGTACACTCACAAAAACAAAGCCCAGCACACTCACACACACACACAAACACACCCCAGTACACACACACACACACACACACCAGTACACTCACACACACACACACCTCAGTGCACTTACATACACACACACACCACAGTGCACTCACACACACACACTCCCCAGTACACAAACACACACACACACCACAGTACACTCACACACACACAAATCCCAGTACACACAGAGGCAAACACAACCCAGTACACTTCCACGCACACACACCCAGGTACACTCACATGCACACAAACCCCAGTACACTCGCACGCACACAAACCCAAGTATACACGCACGCACACACACCCAGATACACTCAGATGCACACACACCCCTGTACACTCACACACACACACACCCCAGTACACTCATGCGCACACACACACCAGTACACTCACACACACACACACACACACACGCCAGTAAACTCACACACACCCCAGTACACTTGCACGCACACAAACCCAAGTATACATGCACGCACACACACCCAGGTACACTCACATGCACACACACCCCAGTACACTCACACACACCTCAATACACTCATGCACACACAGACCACAGGACACTCACACACACACACACACACACACCCCAGTATGCTCACACACACAAACACCCCAGTACAATCACACACACACACACACCCCAGTACACTCACACACACCTCAGTACAATCGCACACACAGACACACACCACAGAACACACACACGCACACACAACCCAGTACACTCACATACACACACACACACACACACCAGTACAAACACACACACATACTCCCCAGTACATTCGCACGCACACACACCCCAGTACACTCGCACGCGCACACATCCAGGTACACTCACATGCACACAAACCCCAGTACACTCGCACGCACACAAACCCAAGTATACACGCACATACACACACCCAGATACACTCAGATGCACAAACACCCCAGTACAGTCACACACACACGACTCCAGTACACTCACATGCACACACACCCCAGTACAATCACACACACACACACACACCCCAGTACACTCACACACACACACACACACCAGTAGTCACACGGACACACACCCGAGTACAGTGGCACACACAAACAACCCAGGACACTCGCACGCACACAAAACCCCAGTACACTCGCACACACACACCCCATTACATTCAAACACACACACTCCCGAGTACACTCACACACACACACGCCCCAGTACAATCGCACACACCCCAGTACACTCACACGCACACACACCCCAGTACACTCGCACACACACACACCCCAGTACACTCACACACACAGATACACACGCCAGTAAACTCAAACACACCCCAGTACACTCGCACGCACACAAACCCAAGTATACACACACGCACACACACCCAGGTACACTCACATGCATACACACCCCAGTACACTCACACACACACCCCAGTACACTCATGCACACACACACCACAGGACACTCACACACACACACACACACACCCCAGTATGCTCACACACACAAACACCCCAGCTCACTCGCACACACACATACACCCCAGTACACTCACAAACAAAGCCCAGTACACTCACACACACACAAACACCCCAGTACACTCACACACACCCAGTACACTCGCACACACACACACACCCCAGCACACTCACACACACACACACCCCAGTACACTCACATACACACACACACACCAGTACACACACACACACATACTCCCCAGTACACTCGCACAGACACACACACACCAGGACACTCGCACGCACACACACCCCAGTACACTCATGCACACACACACCCCAGTACACTCACACACACACACACACACAAGTACGCTCACACACACACACCCCAGCACACTCGCACACACACATACACCCCAGTACACTCACAAACAAAGTCCAGTACACTCACACACACACACACACCCCAGAACACTCACGCACACACACACACCCCAGAACACTCACACGCACACACACCCCAGTACACTCATTTACACACACACACACCAGTACTCTCACACACACATACACCCCTGTACACTCGCACAGACACACGCACCCCAGTACACTCGCACGCACACGCATCCAGGTACACTCACATGCACACACACCCCAGTACACTCACACACCCACACACCACAGTACACTCATGCACAAACACACACCCCATTATACTTACACAAGCACGCACACACCAGTACGCTCACACACACACACACAACCCAGCACACTCGCACACTCACATGCACCCCGGTACACTCGCAGAAACAAAGCCCAGCACACTCACACACACACACAAACACACCCCAGTACACACACACACACACACACCAGTGCATTCACACGTACACACACCCCAGTACACTCGCACACACACACACCCCAGTACACTCACACACACACACACACACACAAGTACGCTCACATACACACACTCCAGCACACTCGCACACACACATACACCCTAGTACACTCACAAACAAACAAAGTCCAGTACACTAACACACACACACACGCCAGTAAACTCACACACTGCCCAGTACACTCGCACGCACACAAACGCAAATATACACACACGCACACACAGCTAGGTACACACACATGCACACACACCCCAGTACACTCACATACACACACACACCCCAGTACACTCACACACACACACACACACACAAGTACGCTCAAACACACACACCCCAGCACACTCGCACACACACATACACCACAGTACACTCACAAACAAACAAAGTCCAGTACACTAACACACACACACACACGCCAGTAAACTCACACACACCCCAGTACACTCGCACGCACACAAACGCAAGTATACACACACGCACACACAGCTAGGTACACACACATGCACACACACCCCAGTACACTCACATACACACACACACCCCAGTACACTCATGCACACACACACCCCAGTACACTCACACACACACACACCCCAGTACACTCACGCACACACATACACCCCAGAACACTCACACGCACACACACCCCAGTACACTCATTTACACACACACACACCAGTACTCTCACACACTCATACTCCCCTGTACACTCGCACAGACACACGCACCCCAGTACTCTCGCACGCACACGCATCCAGGTACACTCACATGCACACACACCCCAGTACACTCACACACCCACACACCACAGTACACTCATGCACAAACACACACCCCATTATACTTACACAAGCACGCACACACCAGTATGCACACACACACACACACAACCCAGCACACTCGCACACACACATACACCCCGGTACACACGCAGAAACAAAGCCCAGCACACTCACACACACACACAAACACACCCCAGTACACACACACACACACACACACCAGTGCACTCACATGCACACACACCCCAGTACACTCGCACACACACACACCCCAGTACACTCACACACACACACACACACACAAGTACGCTCACACACACACACTCCAGCACACTCGCACACACACATACACCCCAGTACACTCACAAACAAACAAAGTCCAGTACACTAACACACACACACACACGCCAGTAAACTCACACACAAACACATGCCCCAGTACACTCGCACGCACACGTACCACAGTACACTCGCACACACACACACCCCAGTACACTCACACACACAAACGCCAGTAAACTCACACACACACACACACGCCCCAGTACACTCGCATGCACACACACCCCAGTACACTCACACACACACACCCCAGGACATTCACACACACACACACACAAACACTCCAGTACACATACACACAAACACACCCCAGTACACTTGCATGCACACACACCCAGGTACACTCACATGCACACAAACTCCAGTAAACTCGCATGCACACAAACCCCAGTACACTCGCATGCACACACACCCCAGTACACTCGCACACACACACACCCCAGTACACTCACACGCACACACACCCCAGTACACTCGCACACACACACACCCCAGTACACTCACACACACACACGCCAGTAAACTCACACACACCCCAGTACACTCGCACGTACACAAACCCAAGTATACACGCACGCACAAACAGCCAGGTACACTCACATGCACACACACCCCAGTAAGCTCACACACACACACACACCCCAGTACACTCATGCACACACACACCCCAGTACACTCACCCACACACACACGCAAGTACGCTCACACACACACACCCCAGCACACTCGCACACACACATACACCCCAGTACACTCACAAACAAACAAAGTCCAGTGCACTCACACACACACACACACCCCAGTACACTCACGCACACACACACACTCCAGAACACTCACACGCACACACACCCCAGTACACTCATTTACACACACACACACCAGTACTCTCACACACACATACTCCCCTGTACACTCGCACAGACACACGCACCCCAGTACACTCGCACGCACACGCACCCAGGTACACTCACATGCACACACACCTCAGTACACTCACACACACACACAAACCACAGTACACTCATGCACAAACACACACCCCATTACACTTACACAAGCACGCACACACCAGTACGCTCACACACACACACACAACCCAGCACACTCGCACACACACATACACCCCGGTACACTCACACAAACAAAACCCAGCACACTCACACACACACACAAACACACCACAGTACACACACACACACACACACCAGTACACTCACACACACACACACCTCAGTGCACTTACATACACACACACCACAGTGCACTCACACGCACACACTCCCCAGTACACACACACACACACACCCCAGTACACTCACACACACACAAATCCCAGTACACACAGAGGCAAACACACCCCAGTACACTTGCACGTACACACACCCAGGTACACTCACATGCACACAAACCCCAGTACACTCACACGCAAACAAACCCAAGTATACACGCACGCACACACACCCAGGTACACTCACATGCACACACACCCCAGTACACTCACACACACACACCCCAGATCACTCATGCACACACACACCCCAGTACACTCACACACACACACACACAGGTACGCTCACACACACACACCCCAGCACACTCGCACACACACATACACCCCAGTACAATCACAAACAAACAAAGTCCAGTACACTCACACACACACACACACCCCAGTGCACTCACGCACACACACACACACCAGCACACTCACACGCACACACACCCCAGTACACTCACATACACAGACACACACCAGTACTCTCACACACACATACTCCCCTGTACACTCGCACAGACACACGCACCCCAGTACACTCGCACGCACACGCACCCAGGTACACTCACATGCACACACACCCCAGTACACTCACACACACACACACCACAGTACACTCATGCACAAACACACAACCCATTACACTTACACACGCACGCACACACCAGTACGCTCACACACACACACACACACACCACCCAGCACACTCGCACACACACATACACCCCGGTACACTAACACAAACAAAGCCCAGCACACTCACACACACACAAACACACCCCAGTACACACACACACACACACACCAGTACACTCAAACATACACACACCTCAGTGCACTTACATACACACACACACCACAGTGCACTCACACGCACACACTCCCCAGTACACACACACAAACATACACCCCAGTACACTCACACACACACACATCCCAGTACACACAGACGCAAACACACCCCAGTACACTTGCATGCACACACACCCAGGTACACTCACATGCACACAAACCCCAGTACACTCGCATGCACACAAACCCCAGTACACTCGCACGCACACACACCCCAGTACACTCACACGCACACACACCCCAGTACACTCGCACACACACACACCCCAGTACACTCACACACACACACACACACACGCCAGTAAACTCACACACACCCCAGTACACTTGCACGCACACACACCCCAGTATGCTCACACACACAAACACCCCAGTACAGTTACACACACACACACACCCCAGTACACTCACACACACCTCAGTACACTCGCACACACAGACACACACCCCAGCACACTCACACGCACACACACCCCAGTACACTCACATACACACACACACACACACACATTCCAGTACAAAGACACACATACTCCCCAGTACACTCGCACGCACACACACCCCAGTACACTCGCACGCGCACACATCCAGGTACACTCACATGCACACACACCCCAGTACAGTCACACACACACACACACCCCAGTACACTCACACACACACACACACACCAGTAGTCACACGGACACACACCCGAGTACAGTGGCACACACAAACAACCCAGGACACTCGCACGCACACACACCCCAGTACACTCGCAAACAACACACACCCCAGTACACTCAAACACACACACTCCCCAGTACACTCACACACACACACGCCCCAGTAAAATCGCACACACCCCAGTACACTCACACGCACACACACCCCAGTACACTCGCACACACACACAGCCCAGTACACTCACACACACACACACACACACGCCAGTGAACTCAAACACACCCCAGTACATTCGCACGAACACAAACCCAAGTATACACGCACGCACACACACCCAGGTACACTCACATGCACACACACCCCAGTACACTCACACACACACCCCAGTACAATCATGCACACACACACCCCAGTACACTCATGCACACACACACACAAGTATGCTCACACACACACACCCCAGCACACTCGCACACACACATACACCCCAGTACACTCACAAACAAACAAAGTCCAGTACACTCACACACACACATACACACCCCAGTACACTCACGCACACACACACACCCCAGAACACTCACACGCTCACACACCCCAGTACACTCATTTACACACACACACACCAGTACTCTCACACACACATACTCCCCTGTACACTCGCACAGACACACGCACCCCAGTACACTCGCATGCACATGCACCCAGGTACACTCACATGCACACATACGTCAGTACACTCACACACACACACACCACAGTACACTCATGCACAAACACACACCCCATTACACTTACACAAGCACGCACACACCAGTACGCTCACACACACACACACAACCCAGCACACTCGCACACACACATACACCCCGGTACACTCACAAAAACAAAGCCCAGCACACTCACACACAAACACAAACACACCCCAGTACACACACACACACACACACACACCAGTACACTCACACACACACACACCTCAGTGCACTTACCTACACACACACACCACAGTGCACTCACACACACACACTCCCCAGTACACACACACACACACACACACACCCCAGTACACTCACACACACACAAATCCCAGTACACACAGAGGCAAACACAACCCAGTACACTTCCACGCACACACACCCAGGTACACTCACATGCACACAAACCCCAGTACACTCGCACGCACACAAACCCAAGTATACACGCACGCACACACACCCAGATACACTCAGATGCACACACACCCCAGTACACTCACACACACACACACCCCAGTACACTCATGCACACACACACCCCAGTACACTCACACACACACACACACACACACACACACACGCCAGTAAACTCACACACACCCCAGTACACTTGCACGCACAGAAACCCAAGTATACACGCACGCACACACACCCAGGTACACTCACATGCACACACACCCCAGTACACTCACACACACCTCAATACACTCATGCACACACAGACCACAGGACACTCACACACACACACACACACACCCCAGTATGCTCACACACACAAACACCCCAGTACAATCACACACACACACACACCCCAGTACACTCACACACACCTCAGTACACTCGCACACACAGACACACACCACAGAACACTCACACGCACACACAACCCAGTACACTCACATACACACACACACACACACCAGTACAAACACACACACATACTCCCCAGTACATTCGCACGCACACACACCCCAGTACACTCGCACGCGCACACATCCAGGTACACTCACATGCACACAAACCCCAGTACACTCGCACGCACACAAACCCAAGTATACACGCACGCACACACACCCAGATACACACAGATGCACACACACCCCAGTACACTCACACACACACACACCCCAGTACACTCATGCACACATACACCCCAGTACACTCACACACACACACACACACACGCCAGTAAACTCACACACACCCCAGTACACTTGCACGCACACAAACTCAAGTATACACACACGCACACACACCCAGGTACACTCACATGCACACACACCCCAGTACACTCACACACACCTCAATACACTCATGCACACAGAGACCACAGGACACTCACACACACACACACACACACACACCCCAGTATGCTCACACACACAAACACCCCAGTACAATCACACACACACACACACCCCAGTACACTCACACACACCTCAGTACACTCGCACACACAGACACACACCACAGAACACTCACACGCACACACAACCCAGTACACTCACATACACACACACACACACACCAGTACAAACACACACACATACTCCCCAGTACATGCGCACGCACACACACCCCAGTACACTCGCACGCGCACACATCCAGGTACACTCACATGCACACAAACCCCAGTACACTCGCACGCACACAAACCCAAGTATACACGCACGCACACACACCCAGATACACTCAGATGCACACACACCCCAGTACACTCACACACACACACACCCCAGTCCACTCATGCACACACACACCCCAGTACACTCACACACACACACACACGCACACACACATGCCAGTAAACTCACACACACCCCAGTACACTTGCACGCACACAAACCCAAGTATACACACACGCACACACACCCAGGTACACTCACATGCACACACACCCCAGTACACTCACACACACCTCAATACACTCATGCACACAGAGACCACAGGACACTCACACACACACACACACACACACACACCCCAGTATGCTCACACACACAAACACCCCAGTACAATCACACACACACACACACCCCAGTACACTCACACACACCTCAGTACACTCGCACACACAGACACACACCACAGAACACTCACACGCACACACAACCCAGTACACTCACATACACACACACACACACACCAGTACAAACACACACACATACTCCCCAGTACATTCGCACGCACACACACCCCAGTACACTCGCACGCGCACACATCCAGGTACACTCACATGCACACAAACCCCAGTACACTCGCACGCACACAAACCCAAGTATACACGCACGCACACACACCCAGATACACTCAGATGCACACACACCCCAGTACACTCACACACACACACACCCCAGTACACTCATGCACACACACACCCCAGTACACTCACACACACACACACACACACACACACACACGCCAGTAAACTCACACACACCCCAGTACACTTGCACGCACACAAACCCAAGTAAACACGCACGCACACACACCCAGGTACACTCACATGCACACACACCCCAGTACACTCACACACACCTCAATACACTCATGCACACACAGACCACAGGACACTCACACACACACACACACACACCCCAGTATGCTCACACACACAAACACCCCAGTACAATCACACACACACACACACCCCAGTACACTCACACACACCTCAGTACACTCGCACACACAGACACACACCACAGAACACTCACACGCACACACAACCCAGTACACTCACATACACACACACACACACACCAGTACAAACACACACACATACTCCCCAGTACATTCGCATGCACACACACCCCAGTACACTCGCACGCGCACACATCCAGGTACACTCACATGCACACACACCCCAGTACAGTCACACACACACACAATCCAGTACACTCACACGCACACACACCCCAGTACAATCACACACACACACACACACCCCAGTACACTCACACACACACACACACCCCAGTAGTCACACGGACACACACCCGAGTACAGTGGCACACACAAACAACCCAGGACACTCGCACGCACACACACCCCCAGTACGCTCGCACACACACACCCCAGTACACTCAAACACACACACTCCCCCGTACACTCACACACACACACGCCCCAGTACAATCGCACACACCCCAGTACACTCACACGCACACACATCCCAGTACACTCGCACACACACACAGCCCAGTACACTCACACACACAGACACACACGCCAGTAAACTCAAACACACCCCAGTACACTCGCACGCACACAAACCCAAGTATACACACACGCACACACACCCAGGTACACTCACATGCATACACACCCCAGTACACTCACACACACACCCCAGGACATTCACACACACACACACACAAACACTCCAGTACACATACACACAAACACACCCCCAGTACACTTGCACGCACACACACCCAGGTACACTCACATGCACACAAACGCCAGTAAACTCGCATGCACACAAACCCCAGTACACTCGCATGCACACACACCCCAGTACACTCGCACGCACACACACCTCAGTACATTCACACGCACACACACCCCAGTACACTCGCACACACACACACCCCAGTACACTCACACACACACACACACACACACGCCAGTAAACTCACACACACCCCAGTACACTCGCACGTACACAAACCCAAGTATACACGCACACACAGCCAGGTACACTCACATGCACACACACCCCAGTAAGCTCACACACACACACACACCCCAGTACACTCACTCACACACACACCCCAGTACACTCACCCACACACACACACGCAAGTACGCTCACACACACACACCCCAGCACACTCGCACACACACATACACCCCAGTACACTCACAAACAAACAAAGTCCAGTACACTCACACACACACACACACACCCCAGAACACTCACACGCACACACACCCCAGTACACTCATTTACACACACACACACCAGTACTCTCACACACACATACTCCCCTGTACACTCGCACAGACACACGCACCCCAGTACACTCGCACGCACACGCACCCAGGTACACTCACATGCACACACACCCCAGTACACTCACACACACACACAAACCACAGTACACTCATGCACAAACACACACCCCATTACACTTACACAAGCACGCACACACCAGTACGCTCACACACACACACACACCCCAGTACACTCACACACACCTCAGTACACTCGCACACACAGACACACACCACAGAACACTCACACGCACACACAACCCAGTACACTCACATACACACACACACACACACCAGTACAAACACACACACATACTCCCCAGTACATTCGCACGCACACACACCCCAGTACACTCGCACGCGCACACATCCAGGTACACTCGCACGCACACAAACCCCAGTACACTCGCACGCACACAAACCCAAGTATACACGCACGCACACACACCCAGATACACTCAGATGCACACACACCCCAGTACACTCATGCACACACACACCCCAGTACACTCACACACACACACACACACACACACACGCCAGTAAACTCACACACACCCCAGTACACTTGCACGCACACAAACCCAAGTATACACGCACGCACACACACCCAGGTACACTCACATGCACACACACCCAGTACACTCACACACACCTCAGTACACTCGCACACACAGACACACACCACAGAACACTCACACGCACACACAACCCAGTACACTCACATACACACACACACACACACCAGTACAAACACACACACATACTCCCCAGTACATTCGCACGCACACACACCCCAGTACACTCGCACGCGCACACATCCAGGTACACTCGCACGCACACAAACCCCAGTACACTCGCACGCACACAAACCCAAGTATACACGCACGCACACACACCCAGATACACTCAGATGCACACACACCCCAGTACACTCATGCACACACACACCCCAGTACACTCACACACACACACACACACACACACACGCCAGTAAACTCACACACACCCCAGTACACTTGCACGCACACAAACCCAAGTATACACGCACGCACACACACCCAGGTACACTCACATGCACACACACCCCAGTACACTCACACACACCTCAATACACTCATGCACACACAGACCACAGGACACTCACACACACACACACACCCCAGTATGCTCACACACACAAACACCCCAGTACAATCACACACACACACACACCCCAGTACACTCACACACACCTCAGTACACTCGCACACACAGACACACACCACAGAACACTCACACGCACACACAACCCAGTACACTCACATACACACACACACACACACACCAGTACGAACATACACACATACTCCCCAGTACATTCGCATGCACACACACCCCAGTACACTCACACGCACACACACCCCAGTACACTCGCACACACACACACCCCAGTACACTCACACACACACACACACACGCCAGTAAACTCACACACACCCCAGTACACTTGCACGCACACACACCCCAGTATGCTCACACACACAAACACCCCAGTACAGTTACACACACACACACACCCCAGTACACTCACACACACCTCAGTACACTCGCACACACAGACACACACCCCAGCACACTCACACGCACACACACCCCAGTACACTCACATACACACACACACACACACACCAGTACAAAGACACACATACTCCCCAGTACACTCGCACGCACACACACCCCAGTACACTCGCACGCGCACACATCCAGGTACACTCACATGCACACACACCCCAGTACAGTCACACACACACACACACCCCAGTACACTCACACACACACACACACACCAGTAGTCACACGGACACACACCCGAGTACAGTGGCACACACAAACAACCCAGGACACTCGCACGCACACACACCCCAGTACACTCGCAAACAACACACACCCCAGTACACTCAAACACACACACTCCCCAGTACACTCACACACACACACGCCCCAGTAAAATCGCACACACCCCAGTACACTCACACGCACACACACCCCAGTACACTCGCACACACACACAGCCCAGTACACTCACACACACACACACACACACGCCAGTGAACTCAAACACACCCAGTACATTCGCACGAACACAAACCCAAGTATACACGCCACGCACACACACCCAGGTACACTCACATGCACACACACCCCAGTACACTCACACACACACCCCAGTACAATCATGCACACACACACCCCAGTACACTCATGCACACACACACACAAGTATGCTCACACACACACACCCCAGCACACTCGCACACACACATACACCCCAGTACACTCACAAACAAACAAAGTCCAGTACACTCACACACACACATACACACCCCAGTACACTCACGCACACACACACACCCCAGAACACTCACACGCTCACACACCCCAGTACACTCATTTACACACACACACACCAGTACTCTCACACACACATACTCCCCTGTACACTCGCACAGACACACGCACCCCAGTACACTCGCATGCACATGCACCCAGGTACACTCACATGCACACATACGTCAGTACACTCACACACACACACACCACAGTACACTCATGCACAAACACACACCCCATTACACTTACACAAGCACGCACACACCAGTACGCTCACACACACACACACAACCCAGCACACTCGCACACACACATACACCCCGGTACACTCACAAAAACAAAGCCCAGCACACTCACACACAAACACAAACACACCCCAGTACACACACACACACACACACACACCAGTACACTCACACACACACACACCTCAGTGCACTTACCTACACACACACACCACAGTGCACTCACACACACACACTCCCC
Organism: Carcharodon carcharias; assembly: GCF_017639515.1. Taxonomy (NCBI): domain Eukaryota; kingdom Metazoa; phylum Chordata; class Chondrichthyes; order Lamniformes; family Lamnidae; genus Carcharodon; species Carcharodon carcharias. The sequence goes on from NW_024470692.1 coordinate 551,876, forward strand.
AGTACACACACACACACACACACACACCCCAGTACACTCACACACACACAAATCCCAGTACACACAGAGGCAAACACAACCCAGTACACTTCCACGCACACACACCCAGGTACACTCACATGCACACAAACCCCAGTACACTCGCACGCACACAAACCCAAGTATACACGCACGCACACACACCCAGATACACTCAGATTCACACACACCCCAGTACACTCACACACACACACACCCCAGTACACTCATGCACACACACACCCCAGTACACTCACACACACACACACACACACACACACACACACGCCAGTAAACTCACACACACCCCAGTACACTTGCACGCACAGAAACCCAAGTATACACGCACGCACACACACCCAGGTACACTCACATGCACACACACCCAGTACACTCACACACACCTCAATACACTCATGCACACACAGACCACAGGACACTCACACACACACACACACACACCCCAGTATGCTCACACACACAAACACCCCAGTACAATCACACACACACACACACCCCAGTACACTCACACACACCTCAGTACACTCGCACACACAGACACACACCACAGAACACTCACACGCACACACAACCCAGTACACTCACATACACACACACACACACACCAGTACAAACACACACACATACGCCCCAGTACATTCGCACGCACACACACCCCAGTACACTCGCACGCGCACACATCCAGGTACACTCACATGCACACAAACCCCAGTACACTCGCACGCACACAAACCCAAGTATACACGCACGCACACACACCCAGATACACACAGATGCACACACACCCCAGTACACTCACACACACACACCCCAGTACACTCATGCACACACACACCCCAGTACACTCACACACACACACACACACGCCAGTAAACTCACACACACCCCAGTACACTTGCACGCACACAAACTCAAGTATACACACACGCACACACACCCAGGTACACTCACATGCACACACACCCCAGTACACTCACACACACCTCAATACACTCATGCACACAGAGACCACAGGACACTCACACACACACACACACACACACACACCCCAGTATGCTCACACACACAAACACCCCAGTACAATCACACACACACACACACCCCAGTACACTCACACACACCTCAGTACACTCGCACACACAGACACACACCACAGAACACTCACACGCACACACAACCCAGTACACTCACATACACACACACACACACACCAGTACAAACACACACACATACTCCCCAGTACATGCGCACGCACACACACCCCAGTACACTCGCACGCGCACACATCCAGGTACACTCACATGCACACAAACCCCAGTACACTCGCACGCACACAAACCCAAGTATACACGCACGCACACACACCCAGATACACTCAGATGCACACACACCCCAGTACACTCACACACACACACACCCCAGTCCACTCATGCACACACACACCCCAGTACACTCACACACACACACACACGCACACACACATGCCAGTAAACTCACACACACCCCAGTACACTTGCACGCACACAAACCCAAGTATACACACACGCACACACACCCAGGTACACTCACATGCACACACACCCCAGTACACTCACACACACCTCAATACACTCATGCACACAGAGACCACAGGACACTCACACACACACACACACACACACACCCCAGTATGCTCACACACACAAACACCCCAGTACAATCACACACACACACACACCCCAGTACACTCACACACACCTCAGTACACTCGCACACACAGACACACACCACAGAACACTCACACGCACACACAACCCAGTACACTCACATACACACACACACACACACCAGTACAAACACACACACATACTCCCCAGTACATTCGCACGCACACACACCCCAGTACACTCGCACGCGCACACATCCAGGTACACTCACATGCACACAAACCCCAGTACACTCGCACGCACACAAACCCAAGTATACACGCACGCACACACACCCAGATACACTCAGATGCACACACACCCCAGTACACTCACACACACACACACCCCAGTACACTCATGCACACACACACCCCAGTACACTCACACACACACACACACACACACACACACGCCAGTAAACTCACACACACCCCAGTACACTTGCACGCACACAAACCCAAGTATACACGCACGCACACACACCCAGGTACACTCACATGCACACACACCCCAGTACACTCACACACACCTCAATACACTCATGCACACACAGACCACAGGACACTCACACACACACACACACACACCCCAGTATGCTCACACACACAAACACCCCAGTACAATCACACACACACACACACCCCAGTACACTCACACACACCTCAGTACACTCGCACACACAGACACACACCACAGAACACTCACACGCACACACAACCCAGTACACTCACATACACACACACACACCAGTACAAACACACACACATACTCCCCAGTACATTCGCATGCACACACACCCCAGTACACTCGCACGCGCACACATCCAGGTACACTCACATGCACACACACCCCAGTACAGTCACACACACACACAATCCAGTACACTCACACGCACACACACCCCAGTACAATCACACACACACACACACCCCAGTACACTCACACACACACACACACCCCAGTAGTCACACGGACACACACCCGAGTACAGTGGCACACACAAACAACCCAGGACACTCGCACGCACACACACCCCAGTACGCTCGCACACACACACCCCAGTACACTCAAACACACACACTCCCCCGTACACTCACACACACACACGCCCCAGTACAATCGCACACACCCCAGTACACTCACACGCACACACATCCCAGTACACTCGCACACACACACACCCCAGTACACTCACACACACAGACACACACGCCAGTAAACTCAAACACACCCCAGTACACTCGCACGCACACAAACCCAAGTATACACACACGCACACACACCCAGGTACACTCACATGCATACACACCCCAGTACACTCACACACACACCCCAGGACATTCACACACACACACACACAAACACTCCAGTACACATACACACAAACACACCCCAGTACACTTGCACGCACACACACCCAGGTACACTCACATGCACACAAACGCCAGTAAACTCGCATGCACACAAACCCCAGTACACTCGCATGCACACACACCCCAGTACACTCGCACGCACACACACCTCAGTACACTCACACGCACACACACCCCAGTACACTCGCACACACACACACCCCAGTACACTCACACACACACACACACACACACGCCAGTAAACTCACACACACCCCAGTACACTCGCACGTACACAAACCCAAGTATACACGCACACACAGCCAGGTACACTCACATGCACACACACCCCAGTAAGCTCACACACACACACACACCCCAGTACACTCATGCACACACACACCCCAGTACACTCACCCACACACACACACGCAAGTACGCTCACACACACACACCCCAGCACACTCGCACACACACATACACCCCAGTACACTCACAAACAAACAAAGTCCAGTACACTCACACACACACACACACACCCCAGAACACTCACACGCACACACACCCCAGTACACTCATTTACACACACACACACCAGTACTCTCACACACACATACTCCCCTGTACACTCGCACAGACACACGCACCCCAGTACACTCGCACGCACACGCACCCAGGTACACTCACATGCACACACACCCCAGTACACTCACACACACACACAAACCACAGTACACTCATGCACAAACACACACCCCATTACACTTACACAAGCACGCACACACCAGTACGCTCACACACACACACACACCCCAGTACACTCACACACACCTCAGTACACTCGCACACACAGACACACACCACAGAACACTCACACGCACACACAACCCAGTACACTCACATACACACACACACACACACCAGTACAAACACACACACATACTCCCCAGTACATTCGCACGCACACACACCCCAGTACACTCGCACGCGCACACATCCAGGTACACTCGCACGCACACAAACCCCAGTACACTCGCACGCACACAAACCCAAGTATACACGCACGCACACACACCCAGATACACTCAGATGCACACACACCCCAGTACACTCATGCACACACACACCCCAGTACACTCACACACACACACACACACACACACACGCCAGTAAACTCACACACACCCCAGTACACTTGCACGCACACAAACCCAAGTATACACGCACGCACACACACCCAGGTACACTCACATGCACACACACCCCAGTACACTCACACACACCTCAGTACACTCGCACACACAGACACACACCACAGAACACTCACACGCACACACAACCCAGTACACTCACATACACACACACACACACACCAGTACAAACACACACACATACTCCCCAGTACATTCGCACGCACACACACCCCAGTACACTCGCACGCGCACACATCCAGGTACACTCGCACGCACACAAACCCCAGTACACTCGCACGCACACAAACCCAAGTATACACGCACGCACACACACCCAGATACACTCAGATGCACACACACCCCAGTACACTCATGCACACACACACCCCAGTACACTCACACACACACACACACACACACACACGCCAGTAAACTCACACACACCCCAGTACACTTGCACGCACACAAACCCAAGTATACACGCACGCACACACACCCAGGTACACTCACATGCACACACACCCCAGTACACTCACACACACCTCAATACACTCATGCACACACAGACCACAGGACACTCACACACACACACACACCCCAGTATGCTCACACACACAAACACCCCAGTACAATCACACACACACACACACCCCAGTACACTCACACACACCTCAGTACACTCGCACACACAGACACACACCACAGAACACTCACACGCACACACAACCCAGTACACTCACATACACACACACACACACACACCAGTACGAACATACACACATACTCCCCAGTACATTCGCATGCACACACACCCCAGTACACTCGCACGCGCACACATCCAGGTACACTCACATGCACACACACCCCAGTACAGTCACACACACACACAATCCAGTACACTCACACGCACACACACCCCAGTACAATCACACACACACACACACCCCAGTACACTCACACACACACACACACCCCAGTAGTCACACGGACACACACCCAAGTACAGTGGCACACACAAACAACCCAGGACACTCGCACGCACACACACCCCAGTACGCTCGCACACACACACCCCAGTACACTCAAACACACACACTCCCCAGTAAACTCACACACACACACGCCCCAGTACACTCACACGCACACACATCCCAGTACACTCGCACACACACACACCCCAGTACACTCACACACACAGACACACACGCCAGTAAACTCAAACACACCCCAGTACACTCGCACGCACACAAACCCAAGTATACACACACGCACACACACCCAGGTACACTCACATGCATACACACCCCAGTACACTCACACACACACCCCAGGACATTCACACACACACACACACAAACACTCCAGTACACATACACACAAACACACCCCAGTACAATTGCACGCACACACACCCAGGTACACTCACATGCAAACAAACTCCAGTAAACTCGCATGCACACAAACCCCAGTACACTCGCATGCACACACACCCCAGTACACTCGCACGCACACACACCTCAGTACACTCACACGCACACACACCCCAGTACACTCGCACACACACACACCCCAGTACACTCACACACACACACACGCCAGTAAACTCACACACACCCCAGTACACTCGCACGTACACAAACCCAAGTATACACGCACGCACACACAGCCAGGTACACTCACATGCACACACACCCCAGTAAGCTCACACACACACACACACCCCAGTACACTCATGCACACACACACCCCAGTACACTCACCCACACACACACGCAAGTACGCTCACACACACACACCCCAGCACACTCACACACACACATACACCCCAGTACACTCACAAACAAACAAAGTCCAGTACACTCACACACACACACACACCCCAGTACACTCACGCACACACACACACCCCAGAACACTCACACGCACACACACCCCAGTACACTCATTTACACACACACACACCAGTACTCTCACACACACATACTCCCCTGTACACTCGCACAGACACACGCACCCCAGTACACTCGCACGCACACGCACCCAGGTACACTCACATGCACACACACCCCAGTACACTCACACACACACACAAACCACAGTACACTCATGCACAAACACACACCCCATTACACTTACACAAGCACGCACACACCAGTACGCTCACACACACACACACAACCCAGCACACTCGCACACACACATACACCCCGGTACACTCACACAAACAAAACCCAGCACACTCACACACACACACAAACACACCACAGTACACACACACACACACACACCAGTACACTCACACACACACACACCTCAGTGCACTTACATACACACACACCACAGTGCACTCACACGCACACACTCCCCAGTACACACACACACACACACCCCAGTACACTCACACACACACAAATCCCAGTACACACAGAGGCAAACACACCCCAGTACACTTGCACGTACACACACCCAGGTACACTCACATGCACACAAACCCCAGTACACTCACACGCAAACAAACCCAAGTATACACGCACGCACACACACCCAGGTACACTCACATGCACACACACCCCAGTACACTCACACACACACACCCCAGATCACTCATGCACACACACACCCCAGTACACTCACACACACACACACACACAGGTACGCTCACACACACACACCCCAGCACACTCGCACACACACATACACCCCAGTACACTCACAAACAAACAAAGTCCAGTACACTCACACACACACACACACACCCCAGTGCACTCACGCACACACACACACACCAGCACACTCACACGCACACACACCCCAGTACACTCACATACACAGACACACACCAGTACTCTCACACACACATACTCCCCTGTACACTCGCACAGACACACGCACCCCAGTACACTCGCACGCACACGCACCCAGGTACACTCACATGCACACACACCCCAGTACACTCACACACACACACACCACAGTACACTCATGCACAAACACACAACCCATTATACTTACACACGCACGCACACACCAGTACGCTCACACACACACACACACACAACCCAGCACACTCGCACACACACATACACCCCGGTACACTAACACAAACAAAGCCCAGCACACTCACACACACACAAACACACCCCAGTACACACACACACACACACACACCAGTACACTCAAACATACACACACCTCAGTGCACTTACATACACACACACACCACAGTGCACTCACACGCACACACTCCCCAGTACACACACACAAACATACACCCCAGTACACTCACACACACACACATCCCAGTACACACAGACGCAAACACACCCCAGTACACTTGCATGCACACACACCCAGGTACACTCACATGCACACAAACCCCAGTACACTCGCATGCACACAAACCCCAGTACACTCGCATGCACACACACCCCAGTACACTCACACTCACACACACCCCAGTACACTCGCACACACACACACACCCCAGTACACTCACACACACACACACACACACACGCCAGTAAACTCACACACACCCCAGTACACTTGCACGCACACAAACCCAAGTATAAACGCATGCACACACACCCCAGTACACTCACACACACCCCAATACACTCATGCACACACAGACCCCAGGACACAAACACACACACACACACACCCCAGTATGCTCACACACACAAACACCCCAGTACAGTTACACACACACACACACCCCAGTACACTCACACACACCTCAGTACACTCGCACACACAGACACACCCCAGCACACTCACACGCACACACACCCCAGTACACTCACATACACACACACACACACACACACCAGTACAAAGACACACACATACTGCCCAGTACACTCGCACGCACACACACCCCAGTACACTCGCACGCGCACACATCCAGGTACACTCACATGCACACACACCCCAGTACAATCACACACACACACACACCCCAGTACACTCACACACACACACACACACCAGTAGTCACACGGACACACACCCGAGTACAGTGGCACACACAAACAACCCAGGACACTCGCACGCACACACACCCCAGTACACCCGCAAACAACACACACCCCAGTACACTCAAACACACACACTCCCCAGTACACTCACACACACGCACGCCCCAGTAAAATCGCACACACCCCAATACACTCACACGCACACACACCCCAGTACACTCGCACACACACACACCCCAGTACATTCGCACGCACACACACACCCCAGTACAATCGCACGCACACACACACCCCAGTACACTCGCACGCACACACACACCCCAGTACACTCACACACACACACACCCTAGTAAACTCACACACACACACCCCAGAACACTCACATGCACACATACCCCAGTACACTCACACACACACACACACACACCAGTACACTCATGCACAAACACACACCCCATTACACTTACACACGCACGCACACACCAGTACACTCGCACACACACACAGCCCAGTACACTCACACACACACACACACACACGCCAGTAAACTCAAACACACCCCAGTACATTCGCACGAACACAAACCCAAGTATACACGCACGCACACACACCCAGGTACACTCACATGCACACACACCCCAGTACACTCACACACACACCCCAGTACAATCATGCACACACACACCCCAGTACACTCATGCACACACACACACACAAGTATGCTCACACACACACACCCCAGCACACTCGCACACACACATACACCCCAGTACACTCACAAACAAACAAAGTCCAGTACACTCGCACACACACACACACCCCAGTACACTCACGCACACACACACACCCCAGAACACTCACACGCACACACACCCCAGTACACTCATTTACACACACACACACCAGTACTCTCACACTCACATACTCCCCTGTACACTCGCACAGACACACGCACCCCAGTACACTCGCACGCACACGCACCCAGGTACACTCACATGCACACATACGCCAGTACACTCACACACACACACGCCACAGTACACTCATGCACAAACACACACCCCATTAAACTTACACAAGCACGCACACACCAGTACGCTCACACACACACACACAACCCAGCACACTCGCACACACACATACACCCCGGTACACTCACAAAAACAAAGCCCAGCACACTCACACACACACACAAACACACCCCAGTACACACACACACCAGTACACTCACACACACACACACCTCAGTGCACTTACTTACACACACACACCACAGTGCACTCACACACACACACTCCCCAGTACACACACACACACACACACACCCCAGTACACTCACACACACACAAATCCCAGTACACACAGAGGCAAACACAACCCAGTACACTTCCACGCACACACACCCAGGTACACTCACATGCACACAAACCCCAGTACACTCGCACGCACACAACCCCAAGTATACACGCACGCACACACACCCAGATACACTCAGATGCACACACACCCCAGTACACTCACACACACACACCCCAGTACACTCATGCACACACACACCCCAGTACACTCACACACACACACACACACACGCCAGTAAACTCACACACACCCCAGTACACTTGCACGCACACAAACCCAAGTATACACGCATGCACACACACCCAGGTACACTCACATGCACACACACCCCAGTACACTCACACACACCTCAATACACTCATGCACACACAGACCACAGGACACTCACACACACACACACAAACACCCCAGTATGCTCACACAAACAAACACCCCAGTACAATCACACACACACACACACCCCAGTACACTCACACACACCTCAGTACACTCGCACACACAGACACACACCACAGAACACTCACACGCACACACAACCCAGTACACTCACATACACACAGACACACACACCAGTACAAACACACACACATACACCCCAGTACATTCGCATGCACACACACCCCAGTACACTCGCACGCGCACACATCCAGGTACACTCACATGCACACACACCCCAGTACAGTCACACACACACACAATCCAGTACACTCACACGCACACACACCCCAGTACAATCACACACACACACACACCCCAGTACACTCGCACGCACACACACACCCCAGTACACTCACACACACACACACCCTAGTAAACTCACACACACACACCCCAGAACACTCACATGCACACATACCCCAGTACACTCACACACACACACACACACACCAGTACACTCATGCACAAACACACACCCCATTACACTTACACACGCACGCACACACCAGTACACTCGCACACACACACAGCCCAGTACACTCACACACACACACACACACACGCCAGTAAACTCAAACACACCCCAGTACATTCGCACGAACACAAACCCAAGTATACACGCACGCACACACACCCAGGTACACTCACATGCACACACACCCCAGTACACTCACACACACACCCCAGTACAATCATGCACACACACACCCCAGTACACTCATGCACACACACACACACAAGTATGCTCACACACACACACCCCAGCACACTCGCACACACACATACACCCCAGTACACTCACAAACAAACAAAGTCCAGTACACTCGCACACACACACACACCCCAGTACACTCACGCACACACACACACCCCAGAACACTCACACGCACACACACCCCAGTACACTCATTTACACACACACACACCAGTACTCTCACACTCACATACTCCCCTGTACACTCGCACAGACACACGCACCCCAGTACACTCGCACGCACACGCACCCAGGTACACTCACATGCACACATACGCCAGTACACTCACACACACACACGCCACAGTACACTCATGCACAAACACACACCCCATTAAACTTACACAAGCACGCACACACCAGTACGCTCACACACACACACACAACCCAGCACACTCGCACACACACATACACCCCGGTACACTCACAAAAACAAAGCCCAGCACACTCACACACACACACAAACACACCCCAGTACACACACACACCAGTACACTCACACACACACACACCTCAGTGCACTTACTTACACACACACACCACAGTGCACTCACACACACACACTCCCCAGTACACACACACACACACACACACCCCAGTACACTCACACACACACAAATCCCAGTACACACAGAGGCAAACACAACCCAGTACACTTCCACGCACACACACCCAGGTACACTCACATGCACACAAACCCCAGTACACTCGCACGCACACAACCCCAAGTATACACGCACGCACACACACCCAGATACACTCAGATGCACACACACCCCAGTACACTCACACACACACACCCCAGTACACTCATGCACACACACACCCCAGTACACTCACACACACACACACACACACGCCAGTAAACTCACACACACCCCAGTACACTTGCACGCACACAAACCCAAGTATACACGCATGCACACACACCCAGGTACACTCACATGCACACACACCCCAGTACACTCACACACACCTCAATACACTCATGCACACACAGACCACAGGACTCTCACACACACACACACAAACACCCCAGTATGCTCACACAAACAAACACCCCAGTACAATCACACACACACACACACCCCAGTACACTCACACACACCTCAGTACACTCGCACACACAGACACACACCACAGAACACTCACACGCACACACAACCCAGTACACTCACATACACACAGACACACACACCAGTACAAACACACACACATACACCCCAGTACATTCGCATGCACACACACCCCAGTACACTCGCACGCGCACACATCCAGGTACACTCACATGCACACACACCCCAGTACAGTCACACACACACACAATCCAGTACACTCACACGCACACACACCCCAGTACAATCACACACACACACACACCCCAGTACACTCACACACACACACACACCACAGTAGTCACACGGACACACACCCGAGTACAGTGGCACACACAAACAACCCAGGACACTCGCACGCACACACACCCCAGTACGCTCGCACACACACACCCCAGTACACTCAAACACACACACTCCCCAGTACACTCACACACACACACGCCCCAGTACAATCGCACACACCCCAGTACACTCACACGCACACACACCCCAGTACACCCGCACACACACACACCCCAGTACACTCACACACACAGACACACACGCCAGTAAACTCAAACACACCCCAGTACACTCGCACGCACACAAACCCAAGTATACACACACGCACACACACCCAGGTACACTCACATGCATACACACCCCAGTACACTCACACACACACCCCAGTACACTCATGCACACACACACCACAGGACACTCACACACACACACACACACACCCCAGTATGATCACACACACAAACACCCCAGCTCACTCGCACACACACATACACCCCAGTACACTCACAAACAAAGCAAGTACACTCACACACACACACACACACACACACCAGTACACTCACACACACCCAGTACACTCGCACACACACACACACCCCAGCACACTCACACACACACACACCCCAGTACACTCACATACACACACACACACCAGTACACACACACACACATACTCCCCAGTACACTCGCACAGACACACACACACCAGTACAGTCACACGCACACACACCGGAGTACACTCACACACACAAACAACCCAGGACACTCGCACACACACAAGACCCAGGACACTCACACGCACACACACCCCAGTACACTCGCACACACACACACCCCAGTAACTCAAACACACACAAACCCCAGTACACTCACACACACACACATCCCAGTACAATCGCACACACCCCAGTACACTGACACACACACCTCAGTACACTCACACACACACACTCACCCCAGTACACTCACACACACACACACCCCAGTACACTTGAACGCGCACACACAACAGTATTCCCGCACGCACACAGACCCTAGTACACTCGCACGCACAGACACCCCAGTACACTTGCACACACTCACACCCCAGTACACTCGCACTCATAAACACCACAGTACACTCGCATGCACACACACCTCATTAGACCCGCACGCACACACACCCCAGTACACTCGCACGCACACACACCCCAGTACACTCGCACGCACACACACTCCAGTACAATCACACACACACACACCCCAGTACACTCACACACACACACACCCGAGTACAGTCACACGCACACACACCCGAGTACACTCGCACACACAAACAACCCAGGACACTCGCATGCACACACAACCCAGTACATTCGCACAGACACACACACACCAGGACACTCACATGCACGCCCGCCCCTGTACAGTCACACACACAGACACACACGCCAGTAAACTCAAACACACCCCAGTACACTCGCACGCACACACACCCCAGTACACTCGCACGCGCACACATGCAGGTACACTCAGATGCACACACACCCCAGTACATTCACACACACACAAACTCCAGTACACTCACACGCACACACACCCCAGTACAATCACACACACACACACACCCCAGTACAGTCACACGCACACACACCGGAGTACACTCACACACACAAACAACCCAGGACACTCGCACACACACAAGACCCAGGACACTCACACGCACACACACCCCAGTACACTCGCACACACACACACCCCAGTAACTCAAACACACACAAACCCCAGTACACTCACACACACACACATCCCAGTACAATCGCACACACCCCAGTACACTGACACACACACCTCAGTACACTCACACACACACACTCACCCCAGTACACTCACACACACACACACCCCAGTACACTTGAACGCGCACACACAACAGTATTCCCGCACGCACACAGACCCTAGTACACTCGCACGCACAGACACCCCAGTACACTTGCACACACTCACACCCCAGTACACTCGCACTCATAAACACCACAGTACACTCGCATGCACACACACCTCATTAGACCCGCACGCACACACACCCCAGTACACTCGCACGCACACACACCCCAGTACACTCGCACGCACACACACTCCAGTACAATCACACACACACACACCCCAGTACACTCACACACACACACACCCGAGTACAGTCACACGCACACACACCCGAGTACACTCGCACACACAAACAACCCAGGACACTCGCATGCACACACAACCCAGTACATTCGCACAGACACACACACACCAGGACACTCACATGCACGCCCGCCCCTGTACAGTCACACACACATACACTCCAGTACACCTACACGCACACACACCCCGGTACAATCACACACACACACACCCAGGTACACTCACATGCACACAAACCCCAGTAAACTCGCATGCACACAAACCCCAGTACACTCGCACGCACACACACCCCAGTACACTCGCACGCACACACACCCCAGTACAATCGCACACACACAGACCCCAGTACACTCACACACACACACACACACGCCAGTAAACTCACACACACCCCAGTACACTCGCACGCCCACAAACCCAAGTATACAAGCACGCACACACAGCCAGGTACACTCACATGCACACACACCCCAGTACACTCACACACACACACACCCCAGTACACTCATGCACACACACACACCCCAGTACACTCACACACACACACACACACACAAGTACGCTCACACACACACACCCCAGCACACTCGCACACACACATATACCCCAGTACACTCACAAACAAACAAAGTCCAGTACACTCACACACACACACACACCCCAGTACACTCACGCACACACACACACCCCAGAACACTCACAAGCACACACACCCCAGTACACTCATTTACACACACACACACCAGTACTCTCACACACACATACTCCCCTGTACAATCGCACAGACACACGCACCAAGTACACTCGCACGCACACGCACCCAGGTACGCTCACATGCACACACACCCCAGTACACTCACACACACACCACAGTACACTCGTGCACAAACACACACCCCATTATACTTACACAAGCACGCACACACCAGTACGCTCACACACACACACACAACCCAGCACAATCGCACACAAACATACACCGCAGTACACTCGCACAAACAAAGCCCAGCACACTCACACACACAAACAAACACACCCCAGTACACAAACACACACACACACCAGTACACTCACACACACACCTCAGTGCACTTACATACACACACACACCACAGTGCACTCACACGCACACACACCCCAGTACACACACACACAAACACACACCCCAGTACACTCACACTCACACAAATCCCAGTACACACAGACGCAAACACACCCCAGTACACTTGCACGCACACACACCCAGGTACACTCACATGCACACAAACCCCAGTACACTCGCATGCAAACAAACCCCAGTACACTCGCACGCACACAGACCCCAGTTCACTCGCACGCACACACACCCCAGTACACTCACACGCACACACACCCCAGTACACTCGCACACACACACACCCCAGTACACTCACACACACACACACACACACGCCAGTAAACTCACACACACCCCAGTACACTTGCACGCACACAAACCCAAGTATACACGCACGCACACACACCCAGGTACACTCACACACACACCCCAGTACACTCATGCACACACAGACCCAGGACACTCACACACACTCACACACACACACACACACCCCAGTATGTTCACACACACAAACACCCCAGTACAGTCACACACACACACACACACCCCAGTACATCACACACACCCCAGTACACTCGCAAACACAGACACAAACCCCAGCACACTCACATACACAAACACACACCCAGGTACACTCACATGCACACATACCCCAATACACTCACACACACACACACACACCAGTACACTCATGCACAAACACACACCCCATTACACTTACACACGCACGCACACACCAGTCCGCTTACAAACACACACACAACCCAGCACACTCGCACACAAACATACACCCCAGTACACTCACACACACAAAGCCCAGCACACTCACACACACACACATACACCCCAGTACACTCACACCCACACACCAGTACACTCACACACACACACACCCCAGTACACGCACATACACACACACACTCCAGTACACTCACACGCACACACACCCCAGTACACTCACACACACACACACACACACACACCAGTACACACACACGCACACACACCGCAGTACACTTGCACGCACACACACCCAGGTACACTCACATGCACGCAAACCCCAGTACACTCGCATGGACTCAAACACCAGTGCACTTGCACGCACACACACCCCAGTACACTCGCACGTACACACACCCCAGTACACTCACACGCACACACACCCCAGTACACTCACACGCACACACACCATAGTAGACTCGCACGCATACACACCCCAGTAAACTCGCACACACACACACCCAGGTACACTTGCGCGCATACACACCCCAGTACACTCGCACGCACACACACACCCCAGTACACTCGCACGCACACACACACCCCAGTACACTCGCACAAACACACACCCTAGTAGACTCGCACGCATACACACCCCAGTACAGTCGCACACACACATACACCCCAGGACACTCGCACGCACACACACCCCAGTACACTTGCATGCACACACATCCCAGTACACTCACATGCACACACAACCCAGTACACTGACACACACACACACACACACACCAGTACACTCATGCACAAAAACACATCCCATTACACTCACACACGCACGCACACTCCAGTACACTTGCAAGCACACACACCCAGGTACACTCACATGCACACAAACCCCAGTACACTCACAAGCATACACACCCCAGTACACTCACACGCACACACACCCCAGTACACTCGCACACACACACACCCCAGTACACTCACACACACACACACATACACACGCCAATAAACTCACACACACCCCAGTACACTTGCACGCACACAAACCCAAGTATACACGCACGCACACACACCCAGGTACACTCACATGCACACACAACCCAGTACACTCACACACACCCCGGTACACTCATGCACACACAGACCCCAGGACACTCACACACACACACACACACACACCCCAGTATGCTCACACACACAAACACCCCAGTACAGTCACACACACACACACACACCCCAGTACACTCACACAAACTCCAGTACACTCGCACACACAGACACACACCCCAGCACACTCACACGCACACACACCCCAGTACACTCACATACACAAACACACACCCAGGTACACTCACATGCACACACACCCCAGTACACTCACACACGCACACACACACACCAGTACACTCATGCACAAACACACACCCCATTACACTTACACACGCACGCACACACCAGTCCGATTACAAACACACACACAACCCAGCACACTCGCACACACAAAGCCCAGCACACTCACACACACACAAATACACCCCAGTACACTCACACACACACACCAGTACACTCACACACACACACACCCCAGTACACTAACATACACACACACACCCCAGTACACTCACACGCACACACACCCCAGTACACTCACACACACACACACACACCCCAGTACACTCGCAAGCACACACACCCCTGTACACTCGCACACACACACACAACCCAGTACACTCGCAAGCACACACACCCCAGTACACTCGCACGCACACACACCCCAGTACACTCGCATGCACACACACCCCATTACACTCGCACACACACACACACCCCAGTAAACTCGCAAGCACACACACCCCAGTACCATCACACGCACACACACCCCAGTACACTCGCTCGCACCCACACCCCAGTACACTCACACGCATTCACACCCCATTACAATCACACGCACACACACCCCAGTACATTCACACACACACTCACACCCCAGTACACTCGCAACACACACACACCCCAGTACACTCGCACACACACTCACACCCCAGTACACTCACATGCACACACACCCCAGTACACTCACACAAACACACACCCTAGTACACTCGCACGCACATACACCCCAGCACACTCGCAAACACACACACCCCAGTACACTCGCATGCACACACAAACCGGCACACTCGCACACACCTCACTACTCTCACACACACATACACACACCAGTACACTCGCACGCACACCCTCCCCAGTACACTCACAAGCACACACACCCAAGTACATTCACACACACACTCACACCCCAGTACACTTGCACACAAACACAAACCAGTACACTCACACACACACACACACACACCAGTACACTCACACACACACACACACCACAGCACACTCACACGCACACACACTCCAGTACACTCGCACACACACACACCCCAGTGCACTCACACACACAAACACCCCAGTAAATTCAGACACACACATGCCCCAGTACACTCGCACGCACACATACCCCAGTATACTCACATGCACACACACCCCAGTACACTCACATGCACACACACCCTAGTACACTCACACGAACACACACCCTAGTACACTCGCACGCACATACACCCCAGTACACTCGCAAACACACACACACCAGTACACTCACATGCGCACACAAACCGGCACACTCGCAAACACCCCACTACTCTCACACACACATACACACCCCAGTACACTCGCACGCACACACTCCCCAGTACACTCACAAGCACACAAATCCAAGCAAACTTGCACAGACAAATACACCCCAGTACACTCACAAGCACACACACCCCAGTACACTTGCACACACACATCCCAGTAGACTCGCATGCACACACACCCCAGTACACTCGCACGCACACACACTCCAGAACACTCGCATGCACACACACCCCAGTACAGGCGCACGCACACACACCCCATTACACTCGCACGCACACACACACCACTGTACACTCACACACACACACACCCCAGTAAACTCACAAACACACACACCCCAGTACACTCGCATGAACACACACCCCAGTACACTTGCACGCACACACACCCCAGTATACCAGCACGGACACACAACCCAGTACACTTGCACGCACACAAACTCCAGTACACTCGCACGCACACCCACCCCAGTACACTCGCACGCACAGACACTCCAGAACACTCGCATGCACACACACCCCAGTACAGGCGCATGCACACACACCCCAGTACACTCGCACACACACACACCAGCACACTCGGACACACAAACACACACCCCAGTACACTCGCACAGACATACACCGCAGTACACTCGCACGCACACACACCCCAGTACACTCACACGCACACACACCCCAGTACACTTGCACGCACACACACGCCAGTACCCTCACACGAATACACACCCTAGTACACCCGCATGCACATACACCCCATTAAACTCACAAACTCACACACCGCAGCAAAATCACACACACACACACCCCAGACCACTTGCACGCACACACACCCAGGTACACTCACATGCACACATACCCCAGTACACTCGCACGCACACAAACCCCAGTACACTCGCACTGACACACGCACCCCAGTACACTCACACGCACACACAGCCTAGTAGACTCACATGCATACACACCCCAGTACACTCACATGCACACACACCCCAGTTTACTCACACGGACACACACACCCCAGTACACTCGCACACACACACACACACCCCAGTTTACTCGCACGGACACACACACCCCAGTACACTCACACGAACACACACACCCCAGTACACTCGCACGCACACACACACCCCAGTAAACTCACACACACACACCCCGGTACACTCGCACGCACACACACCACAGAACACTCGCACGCACACATATCCCAGTACACTCGCACGCACACAGAACCTCGTATTCCCACATGCACACACACACCAGTGCACTCACACGCACACACACCCCAGTACACTAGCATGCACACACACCCCAGTACTCTTGCAGACACACATCCCAGTTGACTCACACTCACACACACCCCAGTACACTCGCACACACACACACCCCAGTACAATCGCACGCACACACACCCCAGTACACTCGCACGCACACACACCCCAGTACACTTGCACACACACATCCCAGTAGACTCGCATGCACACACACCCCAGTACACTCGCACGCACACACACTCCAGAACACTCGCATGCACACACACCCCAGTACAGGCGCACGCACACACACCCCAGTACACTCGCACGCACACACACACCACTGTACACTCACACACACACACACCCCAGTAAACTCACAAACACACACACCCCAGTACACTCGCATGAACACACACCCCAGTACACTTGCACGCACACACACCCCAGTATACCAGCACGGACACACAACCCAGTACACTTGCACGCACACAAACTCCAGTACACTCGCACGCACACCCACCCCAGTACACTCGCACGCACAGACACTCCAGAACACTCGCATGCACACACACCCCAGTACAGGCACACGCACACACACCCCAGTACACTCGCACACACACACACCAGCACACTCGGACACACAAACACACACCCCAGTACACTCGCACAGACATACACCACAGTACACTCACACGCACACACACCCCAGTACACTCGCACGCACACACACCCCAGTACACTTGCACGCACACACACGCCAGTACCCTCACACGAATACACACCCTAGTACACCCGCATGCACATACACCCCATTAAACTCACAAACTCACACACCGCAGCAAAATCACACACACACACACCCCAGACCACTTGCACGCACACACACCCAGGTACACTCACATGCACACATACCCCAGTACACTCGCACGCACACAAACCCGAGTCCACTCGCACTGACACACGCACCCCAGTACACTCACACGCACACACAGCCTAGTAGACTCACACGCATACACACCCCAGTACACTCACATGCACACACACCCCAGTTTACTCACACGGACACACACACCCCAGTACACTCGCACACACACACACACCCCAGTTTACTCGCACGGACACACACACCCCAGTACACTCACACGAACACACACACCCCAGTACACTCGCACGCACACACACACCCCAGTAAACTCTCACACACACACACCCCAGTACACTCGCACGCACACACACCCCAGTACACTCGCACGCACACACACCACAGAACACTCGCACGCACACATATCCCAGTACACTCGCACGCACACAGAACCTCGTATTCCCACATGCACACACACACCTGTGCACTCACACGCACACAAACCCCAGTACACTAGCATGGACACACACCCCAGTACTCTTGCAGACACACATCCCAGGTGACTCACACTCACACACACCCCAGTACACTCGCACACACACACACCCCAGTACACTCGCACGCACACACACCCCAGTTTACTCGCACGGACACACACACCCCAGTACACTCACACGAACACACACACCCCAGTACACTCGCACGCACACACACACCCCAGTAAACTCTCACACACACACACCCCGGTACACTCGCACGCACACACACCACAGAACACTCGCACGCACACATATCCCAGTACACTCGCACGCACACAGAACCTCGTATTCCCACATGCACACACACACCAGTGCACTCACACGCACACACACCCCAGTACACTAGCATGCACACACACCCCAGTACTCTTGCAGACACACATCCCAGTTGACTCACACTCACACACACCCCAGTACACTCGCACACACACACACCCCAGTACAATCGCACGCACACACACCCCAGTACACTCGCACGCACACACACCCCAGTACACTTGCACACACACATCCCAGTAGACTCGCATGCACACACACCCCAGTACACTCGCACGCACACACACTCCAGAACACTCGCATGCACACACACCCCAGTACAGGCGCACACACACACACCCCAGTACACTCGCACGCACACACACACCACTGTACACTCACACACACACACACCCCAGTAAACTCACAAACACACACACTCCAGTACACTCGCATGAACACACACCCCAGTACACTTGCACGCACACACACCCCAGTATACCAGCACGGACACACAACCCAGTACACTTGCACGCACACAAACTCCAGTACACTCGCACGCACACCCACCCCAGTACACTCGCACGCACAGACACTCCAGAACACTCGCATGCACACACACCCCAGTACAGGCGCACGCACACACACCCCAGTACACTCGCACACACACACACCAGCACACTCGGACACACAAACACACACCCCAGTACACTCGCACAGACATACACCACAGTACACTCACACGCACACACACCCCAGTACACTCGCACGCACACACACCCCAGTACACTTGCACGCACACACACGCCAGTACCCTCACACGAATACACACCCTAGTACACCCGCATGCACATACACCCTATTAAACTCACAAACTCACACACCGCAGCAAAATCACACACACACACACCCCAGACCACTTGCACGCACACACACCCAGGTACACTCACATGCACACATACCCCAGTACACTCGCACGCACACAAACCCGAGTCCACTCGCACTGACACACGCACCCCAGTACACTCACACGCACACACAGCCTAGTAGACTCACACGCATACACACCCCAGTACACTCACATGCACACACACCCCAGTTTACTCACACGGACACACACACCCCAGTACACTCGCACACACACACACACCCCAGTTTACTCGCACGGACACACACACCCCAGTACACTCACACGAACACACATACCCCAGTACACTCGCACGCACACACACACCCCAGTAAACTCTCACACACACACACCCCAGTACACTCGCACGCACACACACCCCAGTACACTCGCACGCACACACACCACAGAACACTCGCACGCACACATATCCCAGTACACTCGCACGCACACAGAACCTCGTATTCCCACATGCACACACACACCAGTGCACTCACACGCACACAAACCCCAGTACACTAGCATGCACACACACCCCAGTACTCTTGCAGACACACATCCCAGTTGACTCACACTCACACACACCCCAGTACACTCGCACACACACACACCCCAGTACACTCGCACGCACACACACCCCAGTACACTCGCACGCACACACACACCAGTACTCTTGCAGACACACATCCCAGTTGACTCACACTCACACACACCCCAGTAAACTCGCAAGCACACACACCCCAGTACACTCGCACGCACACACAACCCAGTACACTCGCAAGCACACACACCCCAGTACACTCGCACGCACACACAAACCAGTACACTCGCATGCACACACACCCCAATACACTCGCACACACACACAAACACCAGTAAACTCGCAAGCACACACACCCCAATACACTCGCACGCACACACACCCCAGTACACTCGCTCGCACCCACACCCCAGTACACTCACACGCATTCACACCCCATTACAATCACACGCACACACACCCCAGTACATTCACACACACACTCACACCCCAGTACACTCGCAACACACACACACCCCAGTACACTCGCACACACACTCACACCCCAGTACACTCACATGCACACACACCCCAGTACACTCACACAAACACACACCCTAGTACACTCGCACGCACATACACCCCAGCACACTCGCAAACACACACACCCCAGTACACACGCACGCACACACAAACTGGCACACTCGCACACACCTCACTACTCTCACACACACATACACACAGCAGTACACTCGCACGCACACACTCCCCAGTACTCGCACAAGCACACACACCCCAGTACATTCACACAAACACTCACACCCCAGTACACTTGCACACAAACACAAACCAGTACACTCACACACACACACACACCAGTACACTCACACACACACACACACCACAGCACACTCACACGCACACACACTCCAGTACACTCGCACACACACACACCCCAGTGCACTAACACACACAAACACCCCAGTAAATTCAGACAAACACATGCCCCAGTACCCTCGCACGCACACATACCCCAGTATACTCACATGCACACACACCCCAGTACACTCACATGCACACACACCCCAGTACACTCACACGAACACACACCCTAGTACACTCGCACGCACATACACCCCAGTACACTCGCAAACACACACAAACCAGTACACTCGCATGCGCACACAAACCGGCACACTAGCAAACACCCCACTACTCTCACACACACATACACACCCCAGTACACTCGCACGCACACACTCCCCAGTACACTCACAAGCACACAAATCCCAGCAAACTTGCACAGACACATACACCCCAGTACACTCACAAGCACACACACCCTAGTACACTCACATGCACACACAACCCAGTACACTCACACACACACACACCCCAGTACACTTGCACACACACATCCCAGTAGACTCGCATGCACACACACACACCACTGTACACTCACACACACACACACCCCAGTAAACTCACACACACACACACCCCAGTACACTCGCATGAACACACACCCCAGTACACTTGCACGCACACACACCCCAGTATACCAGCAGGAAACACACAACCCAGTACACTTGCACGCACACAAACCCCAGTACACTCGCACGCACACCCACCCCAGTACACTCACACGCACACACACCCCAGTACACTCACACGAACACACACCCTAGTAGATTCGCACGCATACACACCCCAGTACACTCGCACACACACACACCAGCACACTCGGACAGACAAACACACACCCCAGTACACTCGCACAGACATACACCGCAGTACACTCGCATGCACACACACCCCAGTACACTCGCAGGCACACACACCCCAGTACACTTGCACGCAAACACACGCCAGCACCCTCACACGAACACACACCCTAGTACACACGCATGCACATACACCCCAGTAAGCTCACAAACTCACACACCCCAGTAAACTCACACACACACACACCCCAGACCACTTGCACGCACACACACCCAGGTACACTCACATGCACACATACCCCAGTACACTCGCACGCACACAGTCCCCAGTACACTCGCACTGACACACGCACCCCAGTACACTCACACGCACACACAGCCTAGTAGACTCACACGCATACACACCCCAGTACACTCACATGCACACACACCCCAGGTTACTCGCACGGACACACACACCCCAGTACACTCACACTATCACACACACCACAGTACACTCGCACGCACACTCACACCCCAGTACACTCACATGCACACACACCCCAGTACACTCACACAAACACACACCCTAGTACACTCGCACGCACATACACCCCAGCACACTCGCAAACACACACACCCCAGTACACTCGCACGCACACACAAACCGGCACACTCGCACACACCTCACTACTCTCACACACACATACACACACCAGTACACTCGCACGCACACACTCCCCAGTACTCGCACAAGCACACACACCCCAGTACATTCACACAAACACTCACACCCCAGTACACTTGCACACAAACACAAACCAGTACACTCACACACACACACACACCAGTACACTCACACACACACACACACACCACAGCACACTCACACGCACACACACTCCAGTACACTCACACACACACACACCCCAGTACACTAACACACACAAACACCCCAGTAAATTCAGACAAACACATGCCCCAGTACCCTCGCACGCACACATACCCCAGTATACTCACATGCACACACACCCCAGTACACTCACATGCACACACACCCCAGTACACTCACACGAACACACACCCTAGTACACTCGCACGCACATACACCCCAGTACACTCGCAAACACACACAAACCAGTACACTCGCACACACACACACCCCAGAACACTCGCACGCACACACACCCCAGTACACTCGCACGCACACACACCACAGTACACTCGCACGCACAAATATCCCAGTACACTCGCACGCACACAGAACCTCGTATACCCACATGCACACACACACCAGTGCACTCACACGCACACACACCCCAGTACACTAGCACGCACACACACCCCAGTACTCTTGCAGACAAACATCCCAGTTGACTCACACTCACACACACCCCAGTACACTCGCACACACACACACCCCAGTACACTCGCACGCACACACACCCCAGTACACTCGCACGCACACACACACCAGTACTCTTGCAGACACACATCCCAGTTGACTCACACTCACACACACCCCAGTAAACTCGCAAGCACACACACCCCAGTACACTCGCACACACACACAACCCAGTACACTCGCAAGCACACACACCCCAGTACACTCGCACGCACACACAAACCAGTACACACGCACACACACACCCCAGTACACTCGCACGCACACACACACCCGAGTAAACTCTCACACACACACACCCCAGAACACTCGCACGCACACACACCCCAGTACACTCGCACGCACACACACACACCCCAGAACACTCACAAGCACACACACCCCAGTACACTCATTTACACACACACACACACACCAGTACTCTCACACACACATACTCCCCTGTACACTCACACAGACACACGCACCAAGTACACTCGCACGCACACGCACCCAGGTACACTCACATGCACACACACCCCAGTACACTCACACACACACACACACCACAGTACACTCATGCACAAACACACACCCCATTATACTTACACAAGCACGCACACACCAGTACGCTCACACACACACACACAACCCAGCACACTCGCACACAAACATAGACCCCGGTACACTCGCACAAACAAAGCCCAGCACACTCACACACACACACAAACACACCCCAGTACACAAACACACACACACACCAGTACACTCACACACACACCTCAGTGCACTTACATACACACACACACCACAGTGCACTCACACGCACACACTCCCCAGTACACACACACACACACACACCAGTATACTCACACACACACAAATCCCAGTACACACAGACGCAAACACACCCCAGTACACTTGCACACACAAACACCCAGGTACACTCACATGCACACAAACCCCAGTACACTAGCATGCACACAAACCCCTGTACACTCGCACGCACACACACCCCAGTACACTCGCACATACACACACCCCAGTACACTCACACACACACACACATACACACGCCAATAAACTCACACACACCCCAGTACACTTGCACGCACACAAACCCAAGTATACACGCACGCACACACACCCAGGTACACTCACATGCACACACAACCCAGTACACTCACACACACCCCAGTACACTCATGCACACACAGACCCCAGGACACTCACACACACACACACACACACACACACCCCAGTATGCTCACACACACAAACACCCCAGTACAGTCACACACACACACACACACCCCAGTACACTCACACAAACTCCAGTACACTCGCACACACAGACACACACCCCAGCACACTCACACGCACACACACCCCAGTACACTCACATACACAAACACACACCCAGGTACACTCACATGCACACACACCCCAGTACACTCACACACGCACACACACACACCAGTACACTCATGCACAAACACACACCCCATTACACTTACACACGCACGCACACACCAGTCCGATTACAAACACACACACAACCCAGCACACTCGCACACACAAAGCCCAGCACACTCACACACACACACATACACCCCAGTACACCCACACACACACACCAGTACACTCACACACACACACACCCCAGTACACTAACACACACACACACACCCCAGTACACTCACACGCACACACACCCCAGTACACTCACACACACACACACACACCCCAGTACACACACATGCACACACACCGCAGTACACTTGCACGCACACACACCCAGGTACACTCACATGCACACAAACCCCAGTACACTCGCATGGACTCAAACACCAGTGCACTTGCACGCACACACACCCCAGTACACTCACACATACACACACCCCAGTACACTCACACGCACACAAACACCAGTACACTCACACGCACACACACCATAGTAGACTCGCACGCATACACACCCCAGTAAACTCGCACACACACACACCCCAGTACACTCGCACGCACACACACACCAGTACACTCGCACGCACACACACACCCCAGTACACCCGCACGCACACACACACCAGTACTCTTGCAGACACAAATCCCAGTTGACTCACACTCACACACACCCCAGTAAACTCGCAAGCACACACACCCCAGTACACTCGCACACACACACACCCCAGTACACTCGCAAGCACACACACCCCTGTACACTCGCACACACACACACAACCCAGTACACTCGCAAGCACACACACCCCAGTACACTCGCACGCACACACACCCCAGTACACTCGCATGCACACACACCCCATTACACTCGCACACACACACACACCCCAGTAAACTCGCAAGCACACACACCCCAGTACCATCACACGCACACACACCCCAGTACACTCGCTCGCACCCACACCCCAGTACACTCACACGCATTCACACCCCATTACACTCACACGCACACACACCCCAGTACATTCACACACACACTCACACCCCAGTACACTCGCAACACACACACACCCCAGTACACTCGCACACACACTCACACCCCAGTACACTCACATGCACACACACCCCAGTACACTCACACAAACACACACCCTAGTACACTCGCACGCACATACACCCCAGCACACTCGCAAACACACACACCCCAGTACACACGCACGCACACACAAACCGGCACACTCGCACACACCTCACTACTCTCACACACACATACACACACCAGTACACTCGCACGCACACACTCCCCAGTACTCGCACAAGCACACACACCCCAGTACATTCACACAAACACTCACACCCCAGTACACTTGCACACAAACACAAACCAGTACACTCACACACACACACACACCAGTACACTCACACACACACACACACCACAGCACACTCACACGCACACACACTCCAGTACACTCGCACACACACACACCCCAGTGCACTAACACACACAAACACCCCAGTAAATTCAGACAAACACATGCCCCAGTACCCTCGCACGCACACATACCCCAGTATACTCACATGCACACACACCCCAGTACACTCACATGCACACACACCCCAGTACACTCACACGAACACACACCCTAGTACACTCGCACGCACATACACCCCAGTACACTCACAAACACACACAAACCAGTACACTCGCATGCGCACACAAACCGGCACACTAGCAAACACCCCACTACTCTCACACACACATACACACCCCAGTACACTCGCACACACACACTCCCCAGTACACTCACAAGCACACAAATCCCAGCAAACTTGCACAGACACATACACCCCAGTACACTCACAAGCACACACACCCTAGTACACTCACATGCACACACAACCCAGTACACTCACACACACACACACCCCAGTACACTTGCACACACACATCCCAGTAGACTCGCATGCACACACACACACCACTGTACACTCACACACACACACGCCCCAGTAAACTCACACACACACACACCCCAGTACACTCGCATGAACACACACCCCAGTACACTTGCACGCACACACACCCCAGTATACCAGCAGGAAACACACAACCCAGTACACTTGCACGCACACAAACCCCAGTACACTCGCACGCACACCCACCCCAGTACACTCACACGCACACACACACCAGCACACTCGGACAGACAAACACACACCCCAGTACACTCGCACAGACATACACCGCAGTACACTCGCGTGCACACACACCCCAGTACACTCGCAGGCACACACACCCCAGTACACTTGCACGCAAACACACGCCAGCACCCTCACACGAACACACACCCTAGTACACACGCATGCACATACACCCCAGTAAACTCACAAACTCACACACCCCAGTAAACTCACACACACACACACCCCAGACCACTTGCACGCACACACACCCAGGTACACTCACATGCACACATACCCCAGTACACTCGCACGCACACAGTCCCCAGTACACTCGCACTGACACACGCACCCCAGTACACTCACACGCACACACAGCCTAGTAGACTCACACGCATACACACCCCAGTACACTCACATGCACAAACACCACAGTACACTCGCACGCACACTCACACCCCAGTACACTCACACTATCACACACACCACAGTACACTCGCACGCACACTCACACCCCAGTACACTCACATGCACACACACCCCAGTACACTCACACAAACACACACCCTAGTACACTCGCACGCACATACACCCCAGCACACTCGCAAACACACACACCCCAGTACACTCGCACGCACACACAAACCGGCACACTCGCACACACCTCACTACTCTCACACACACATACACACACCAGTACACTCGCACGCACACACTCCCCAGTACTCGCACAAGCACACACACCCCAGTACATTCACACAAACACTCACACCCCAGTACACTTGCACACAAACACAAACCAGTACACTCACACACACACACACACACCAGTACACTCACACACACACACACACCACAGCACACTCATACGCACACACACTCCAGTACACTCGCACACACACACACCCCAGTACACTAACACACACAAACACCCCAGTAAATTCAGACAAACACATGCCCCAGTACCCTCGCACGCACACATACCCCAGTATACTCACATGCACACACACCCCAGTACACTCACATGCACACACACCCCAGTACACTCACACGAACACACACCCTAGTACACTCGCACGCACATACACCCCAGTACACTCGCAAACACACACAAACCAGTACACTCGCACACACACACCCCAGAACACTCGCACGCACACACACCCCAGTACACTCGCACGCACACACACCACAGTACACTCGCACGCACAAATATCCCAGTACACTCGCACGCACACAGAACCTCGTATACCCACATGCACACACACACCAGTGCACTCACACGCACACACACCCCAGTACACTAGCACGCACACACACCCCAGTACTCTTGCAGACAAACATCCCAGTTGACTCACACTCACACACACCCCAGTACACTCGCACACACACACACCCCAGTACACTCGCACGCACACACACCCCAGTACACTCGCACGCACACACACACCAGTACTCTTGCAGACACACATCCCAGTTGACTCACTCTCACACACACACCAGTAAACTCGCAAGCACACACACCCCAGTACACTCGCACACACACACAACCCAGTACACTCGCAAGCACACACACCCCAGTACACTCGCACGCACACACAAACCAGTACACACGCACACACACACCCCAGTACACTCGCACGCACACACACACCCGAGTAAACTCTCACACACACACACCCCAGAACACTCGCACGCACACACACCCCAGTACACTCGCACGCACACACACCACAGTACACTCACACGCACAAATATCCCAGTACACTCGCACGCACACAGAACCTCGTATACCCACATGCACACACACACCAGTGCACTCACACGCACACACACCCCAGTACACTAGCACGCACACACACCCCAGTACTCTTGCAGACAAACATCCCAGTTGACTCACACTCACACACACCCCAGTACACTCGCACACACACACACCCCAGTACACTCGCACGCACACACACCCCAGTACGCTCGCACGCACACACACATCAGTACTCTTGCAGACACACATCCCAGTTGACTCACACTCACACACACCCCAGTAAACTCGCAAGCACACACACCCCAGTACACTCGCACACACACACAAACCAGTACACTCGCATGCACACACACCCCAATACACTCGCACACACACACAAACCCCAGTAAACTCGCAAGCACACACACCCCAATACACTCGCACGCACACACACCCCAGTACACTCGCTCGCACCCACACCCCAGTACACTCACACGCATTCACACCCCATTACAATCACACGCACACACACCCCAGTACATTCACACACACACTCACACCCCAGTACACTCGCAACACACACACACCCCAGTACACTCGCACACACACTCACACCCCAGTACACTCACATGCACACACACCCCAGTACACTCACACAAACACACACCCTAGTACACTCGCACGCACATACACCCCAGCACACTCGCAAACACACACACCCCAGTACACACGCACGCACACACAAACCGGCACACTCGCACACACCTCACTACTCTCACACACACATACACACAGCAGTACACTCACACGCACACACTCCCCAGTACTCGCACAAGCACACAAACCCCAGTACATTCACACAAACACTCACACCCCAGTACACTTGCACACAAACACAAACCAGTACACTCACACACACACACACACCAGTACACTCACACACACACACACACACCACAGCACACTCACACGCACACACACTCCAGTACACTCGCACACACACACACCCCAGTGCACTAACACACACAAACACCCCAGTAAATTCAGACAAACACATGCCCCAGTACCCTCGCACGCACACATACCCCAGTATACTCACATGCACACACACCCCAGTACACTCACATGCACACACACCCCAGTACACTCACACGAACACACACCCTAGTACACTCGCACGCACATACACCCCAGTACACTCGCAAACACACACAAACCAGTACACTCGCATGCGCACACAAACCGGCACACTAGCAAACACCCCACTACTCTCACACACACATACACACCCCAGTACACTCGCACGCACACACTCCCCAAACACTCACAAGCACACAAATCCCAGCAAACTTGCACAGACACATACACCCCAGTACACTCACACTATCACACACACCGCAGTACACTCGCACGCACACACACACCCCAGTAAACTCTCACACACACACACCCCAGTACACTCGCACGTACACACACCCCAGTACACTCGCATGCACACACACCACAGTAAACTCGCACACACACATATCCCAGTACACTCGCACGCACACAGAACCTCGTATACCCACATGCACACACACACCAGTACACTCACACACACACACACCCCAGTACACTCGCACGCACATACACCCCAGTACTCTTGCAGACACACATCCCAGTTGACTCACACTCACACACACCCCAGTACAATCACACACACACACCCCAGTACACTCGCAAGCACACACACCCCAGTACACTCGCACGCACACACACCCCAGTACAATCGCAAGCACACACACCCCAGTACACTCGCACGCACACACACCCCAGTAAACTCGCAAGCACACACACCCCAGTACACTCGCATGCACACACACCCCAGTACACTTGCACGCACACACACCCCAGTACACTCGCACGCACACACACCCCAGTACACTCGCTCGCACCCACACCCCAGTACACTCACATGCATTCACACCCCATTACACTCACACGCACACACACCCTAGTAGATTCACACACACACTCACACCCCAGTACACCCGCACACAAACACACCCCAGTACACTCACATGCACACACACGCCAGTACACTCACGCAAACACACACCCTAGAACACTCGCACGCACATACACCCCAGTACACTCGCAAACACACACACCCCAGTACACTCGCATGAACACACACACCAGTACACTTGCACGCACACACACCCCAGTATACCAGCACGGACACACAACCCCGTACACTTGCACGCACACAAACCACAGTACACTCACACGCACACCCACCCCAGTACACTCACACGCACACACACCCCAGTACACTCACACGAACACACACCCTAGTAGATTCGCACGCATACACACCCCAGTACACTCGCACACACACACACCAGCACACTCGGACACAGAAACACACACCCCAGTACACTCGCACAGACATACACCGCAGTACACTCGCACACACACACACCCCAGTACACTCGCACGCACACACAAACCAGTACACTCGCATGCACACACACCCCAATACACTCGCACACACACACAAACCCCAGTAAACTCGCAAGCACACAGACCCCAATACACTCGCACGCACACACACCCCAGTACACTCGCTCGCACCCACACCCCAGTACACTCACACGCATTCACACCCCATTACAATCACACGCACACACACCCCAGTACATTCACACACACACTCACACCCCAGTACACTCGCAACACACACACACCCCAGTACACTCGCACACACACTCACACCCCAGTACACTCACATGCACACACACCCCAGTACACTCACACAAACACACACCCTAGTACACTCGCACGCACATACACCCCAGCACACTCGCAAACACACACACCCCAGTACACACGCACGCACACACAAACCAGCACACTCGCACACACCTCACTACTCTCACAAACACATACACACACCAGTACACTCGCACGCACACAGTCCCCAGTACACTCGCACTGACACACGCACCCCAGTACACTCACACGCACACACAGCCTAGTAGACTCACACGCATACACACCCCAGTACACTCACATGCACACACACCCCAGTTTACTCGCACGGACACACAGACACCAGTACACTCGCACGCACACACACACCCCAGTTTACTCACACGGACACACACACCCCAGTACACTCACACTATCACACACACCGCAGTACACTCGCACGCACACACACACCCCAGTAAACTCTCACACACACACACCCCAGTACACTCGCACGCACACACACCCCAGTACACTCGCATGCACACACACCACAGTAAACTCGCACACACACATATCCCAGTACACTCGCACGCACACAGAACCTCGTATACCCACATGCACACACACACCAGTACACTCACACACACACACACCCCAGTACACTCGCACGCACATACACCCCAGTACTCTTGCAGACACACATCCCAGTTGACTCACACTCACACACACCCCAGTACAATCACACACACACACCCCAGTACACTCGCAAGCCCACACACCCCAGTACACTCGCACGCACACACACCCCAGTACAATCGCAAGCACACACACCCCAGTACACTCGCACGCACACACACCCCAGTAAACTCGCAAGCACACACACCCCAGTACACTCGCATGCACACACACCCCAGTACACTTGCACGCACACACACCCCAGTACACTCGCACGCACACACACCCCAGTACACTCGCTCGCACCCACACCCCAGTACACTCACATGCATTCACACCCCATTACACTCACACGCACACACACCCTAGTAGATTCACACACACACTCACACCCCAGTACACCCGCACACAAACACACCCCAGTACACTCACATGCACACACACGCCAGTACACTCACGCAAACACACACCCTAGAACACTCGCACGCACATACACCCCAGTACACTCGCAAACACACACACCCCAGTACACTCGCATGAACACACACACCAGTACACTTGCACGCACACACACCCCAGTATACCAGCACGGACACACAACCCCGTACACTTGCACGCACACAAACCACAGTACACTCACATGCACACCCACCCCAGTACACTCACACGCACACACACCCCAGTACACTCACACGAACACACACCCTAGTAGATTCGCACGCATACACACCCCAGTACACTCGCACACACACACACCAGCACACTCGGACACAGAAACACACACCCCAGTACACTCGCACAGACATACACCGCAGTACACTCGCACGCACACACACCCCAGTACACTCGCACGCACACACACCCCAGTACACTTGCACGCACACACACGCCAGTACCCTTACACGAACACACACCCTAGTACACCCGCATGCACATACACCCCAGTAAACTCACAAACTCACACACCCCAGTAAACTCACACACACACACACACCCCAGACCACTTGCACGCACACACACCCAGGTACGCTCACATGCACACATACCCCAGTACACTCGCACGCACACAAACCCCAGTACACTTGCACTGACACACGCACCCCAGTACACTCACACGCACACACAGCCTAGTAGACTCACACGCATACACACCCCAGTACACTCACATGCACACACACCCCAGTTTACTCGCACGGACACACACACCCCAGTACACTCGCACGCACACACACACCCCAGTACACTCACACGCACACAAACACCCCAGTACACTCGCAGGCACACACACACCCCAGTAAACTCTCACGCACACACACCCCAGTACACTCGCACGCACACACACTCCAGTACACTCGCACGCACACACACCACAGTACACTCGCACGCACAAATATCCCAGTACACTCGCACGCACACAGAACCTCGTATACCCACATGCACACACACACCAGTACACTCACACGCACACCCACCCCAGTACACTCACACGCACACACACCCCAGTACACTCACACGAACACACACCCTAGTAGATTCGCACGCATACACACCCCAGTACACTCGCACACACACACACCAGCACACTCGGACACAGAAACACACACCCCAGTACACTCGCACAGACATACACCGCAGTACACTCGCACGCACACACACCCCAGTACACTCGCACGCACACACACCCCAGTACACTTGCACGCACACACACGCCAGTACCCTTACACGAACACACACCCTAGTACACCCGCATGCACATACACCCCAGTAAACTCACAAACTCACACACCCCAGTAAACTCACACACACACACACACCCCAGACCACTTGCACGCACACACACCCAGGTACGCTCACATGCACACATACCCCAGTACACTCGCACGCACACAAACCCCAGTACACTTGCACTGACACACGCACCCCAGTACACTCACACGCACACACAGCCTAGTAGACTCACACGCATACACACCCCAGTACACTCACATGCACACACACCCCAGTTTACTCGCACGGACACACACCCCAGTACACTCGCACGCACACACACACCCCAGTTTACTCGCACTGACACACACACCCCAGTACACTCACACGCACACACACACCCCAGTACACTCGCACGCACACACACCCCAGTACACTCGCACGCACACACACCACAGTACACTCGCACGCACAAATATCCCAGTACACTCGCACGCACACAGAACCTCGTATACCCACATGCACACACACACCAGTGCACTCACACGCACACACACCCCAGTACACTAGCACGCACACACACCCCAGTACTCTTGCAGACAAACATCCCAGTTGACTCACACTCACACACACCCCAGTACACTCGCACACACACACACCCCAGTACACTCGCACGCACACACACCCCAGTACACTCGCACGCACACACACACCAGTACTCTTGCAGACACACATCCCAGTTGACTCACACTCACACACACCCCAGTAAACTCGCAAGCACACACACCCCAGTACACTCGCACACACACACAACCCAGTACACTCGCAAGCACACACACCCCAGTACACTCGCACGCACACACAAACCAGTACACTCGCATGCACACACACCCCAATACACTCGCACACACACACAAACCCCAGTAAACTCGCAAGCACACAGACCCCAATACACTCGCACGCACACACACCCCAGTACACTCGCTCGCACCCACACCCCAGTACACTCACACGCATTCACACCCCATTACAATCACACGCACACACACCCCAGTACATTCACACACACACTCACACCCCAGTACACTCGCAACACACACACACCCCAGTACACTCGCACACACACTCACACCCCAGTACACTCACATGCACACACACCCCAGTACACTCACACAAACACACACCCTAGTACACTCGCACGCACATACACCCCAGCACACTCGCAAACACACACACCCCAGTACACACGCACGCACACACAAACCGGCACACTCGCACACACCTCACTACTCTCACACACACATACACACACCAGTACACTCGCACGCACACACACACCCCAGTTTACTCGCACGGACACACACACCCCAGTAAATTCACACTATCACACACACCGCAGTACACTCACACGCACACACACACCCCAGTAAACTCTCACACACACACACCCCAGTACACTCGCACGCACACACACCCCAGTACACTCGCATGCACACACACCACAGTACACTCGCACACACACATATCCCAGTACACTCGCACGCACACAGAACCTCGTATACCCACATGCACACACACACCAGTACACTCACACACACACACACCCCAGTACACTCGCACGCACATACACCCCAGTACTCTTGCAGACACACATCCCAGTTGACTCACACTCACACACACCCCAGTACAATCACACACACACACCCCAGTACACTCGCAAGCACACACACCCCAGTACACTCGCACGCACACACACCCCAGTACAATCGCAAGCACACACACCCCAGTACACTCGCACGCACACACACCCCAGTAAACTCGCAAGCACACACACCCCAGTACACTCGCATGCACACACACCCCAGTACACTCGCACGCACACACACCCCAGTACACTCGCACGCACACACACCCCAGTACACTCGCTCGCACCCACACCCCAGTACACTCACATGCATTCACACCCCATTACACTCACACGCACACACACCCTAGTAGATTCACACACACACTCACACCCCAGTACACCCGCACACAAACACACCCCAGTACAATCACATGCACACACACGCCAGTACACTCACGCAAACACACACCCTAGAACACTCGCACGCACATACACCCCAGTACACTCGCAAACACACACACCCCAGTACACTCGCATGAACACACACACCAGTACACTTGCACGCACACACACCCCAGTATACCAGCACGGACACACAACCCCGTACACTTGCACGCACACAAACCACAGTACACTCGCACGCACACCCACCCCAGTACACTCACACGCACACACACCCCAGTACACTCACACGAACACACACCCTAGTAGATTCGCACGCATACACACCCCAGTACACTCGCACACACACACACCAGCACACTCGGACACAGAAACACACACCCCAGTACACTCGCACAGACATACACCGCAGTACACTCGCACGCACACACACCCCAGTACACTCGCACGCACACACACCCCAGTACACTTGCACGCACACACACGCCAGTACCCTTACACGAACACACACCCTAGTACACACGCATGCACATACACCCCAGTAAACTCACAAACTCACACACCCCAGTAAACTCACACACACAC
Organism: Carcharodon carcharias; assembly: GCF_017639515.1. Lineage (NCBI taxonomy): Eukaryota > Metazoa > Chordata > Chondrichthyes > Lamniformes > Lamnidae > Carcharodon > Carcharodon carcharias. The sequence continues at coordinate 591,322 of NW_024470692.1, forward strand.
ACACCCCAGACCACTTGCACGCACACACACCCAGGTACACTCACATGCACACATACCCCAGTACACTCGCACGCACACAGTCCCCAGTACACTCGCACTGACACACGCACCCCAGTACACTCACACGCACACACAGCCTAGTAGACTCACACGCATACACACCCCAGTACACTCACATGCACACACACCCCAGTTTACTCGCACGGACACACACACCCCAGTACACTCGCACGCACACACACACCCCAGTACACTCACACGCACACAAACACCCCAGTACACTCGCACGCACACACACACCCCAGTAAACTCTCACGCACACACACCCCAGTACACTCGCACGCACACACACTCCAGTACACTCGCACGCACACACACCACAGTACACTCGCACGCACAAATATCCCAGTACACTCGCACGCACACAGAACCTCGTATACCCACATGCACACACACACCAGTACACTCACACGCACACACACCCCAGTAAACTCGCACGCACACACACCCCAGTACTCTTGCAGACACACATCCCAGTTGACTCACACTCACACACACCCCAGTACACTGGCAAGCACAAACACCCCAGTACACTCGCAAGCACACACACCCCAGTACACTCGCACGCACACACACCCCAGTACACTCGCACGCACACACACCCCAGTACACTCACAAGCACACACACCCCAGTACACTCGCACGCACACACACCCCAGTACCCTCGCATGCACACACACTCCATTACATTCGTACACACACACACACCCCCCAGTGAACTCGCAAGCACACACACCCCAGTACACTCGTATGCACACACACCCCAGTACACTCGCACGCACACACACCCCAGTACACTCGCACGCACACACACTCCAGTACACTAGCACACACACTCACCCCAGTACACACGCAAGCACACACACCCCAGTACACTCGCACGCACACACACCCCAGTACACTCGCACGCACACACAGCCCATTACACTCGCACACACACACACACCCCAGTAAACCCACAAGCACACACACCCCAGTACACTCACATGCACACACACCCCAGTACACTCGCACGCACACACACCCCAGTACACTCGCACGCACACACACCCCAGTACACTAGCACGCACACACACCCCAGTACACTCGCTCTCACCCACACCCCAGTACACTCACATGCATTCACACCACATTACACTCACACGCACACACACCCCAGTAGATTCACACACACTTTCACACCCCAGTACACTCGCACACACACACACCCCAGTACACTCGCACACACACTCACACCCCAGTACACCCGCACACAAACACACCCCAGTACACTCACATGCACACACACGCCAGTACACTCACTCAAACACACACCCTAGAACACTCGCACGCACACACAAACCACTGTACACTCACACACACACACACCCCAGTAAACTCACACACACACACACCCCAGTACACTCGCATGAACACACATCCCAGACCACTTGCACGCACACACACCCAGGTACACTCACATGCACACATACCCCAGTACACTCGCACGCACACAAACCCCAGTACACTCGCACTGACACACGCACCCCAGTACACTCACACGCACACACAGCCTTGTAGACTCACACGCATACACACCCCAGTACACTCACATGCACACACAACCCAGTTTACTCGCACGGACACACAGACACCAGTACACTCGCACGCACACACACACCCCAGTTTACTCGCACGGACACACACACGCCAGTACACTCACACTATCACACACACCACAGTACACTCGCACGCACACATATCCCAGTACACTCGCACACACACAGAACCTCGTATACCCACATGCACACACACACCAGTACACTCGCACGCACACACACCCCAGTACTCTTGCAGACACACATCCCAGTTGACTCACAGTCACATACACCCCAGTACACTCGCACACACACACACCCCACTACACTCGCATGCACAACCACCCCAGTACACTCGCACGCACACACACCCAGTAAACTCGCAAGCACACACACCCCAGTACACTCGCATGCACACACACCCCAGTACACTCGCACGCACACACACCCCAGTACACTCGCACGCACACACACCCCAGTACACTCGCTCGCACCCACACCCCAGTACACTCACATGCATTTACACCCCATTACACTCACACGCACACACACCCCAGTAGATTCACACACACTCACACCCCAGTACACCCGCACACAAACACACCCCAGTACACTCACATGCACACACACGCCAGTACACTCACGCAAACACACACCCTAGAACACTCGCACGCACATACACCCCAGTACACTCGCAAACACACACACCCCAGTACACTCGCATGAACACACACCCCAATACACTTGCACGCACACACACCCCAGTATACCAGCACGGACACACAACCCCGTACACTTGCACGCACACAAACCCCAATACACTCGCACGCAAACCCACCCCAGTACACTCACACGCACACACACCCCAGTACACTCACACGAACACACACCCTAGTAGATTCGCACGCATACACACCCCAGTACACTCGCACACACACACACCAGCACACACGGACACAGAAACACACACCCCAGTACACTCGCACAGACATACACCGCAGTACACTCGCACGCACACACACCCCAGTACACTCACATGCACACATACCCCAGTACACACGCACGCACACAAACCCAAGTACACTCGCAAAGACATACACCGCAGTACACTCGCACGCACACATACCCCAGTACACTCGCACGCACACACACCCCAGTACACTTGCACGCACACACACGCCAGTACCCTTACACGAAAACACACAATAGTACACCCGCATGCACATACACCCCAGTAAACTCACAAACTCACACACCCCAGTAAACTCACAAACACACACACACACCCCAGACCACTTGCACGCACACACACCCAGGTACACTCACATGCACACATACCCCAGTACACTCGCACGCACACAAACCCCAGTACACTCGCACTGACACACGCACCCCAGTACACTCACACGCACACACAGCCTAGTAGACTCACACGCATACACACCCCAGTACACTCACATGCACACACACCCCAGTTTACTCGCACGGACACACACACCACAGTACACTCGCACGCACACACACACCCCAGTACACTCACACGCACACACACACCCCAGTACACTCGCATGCACACACACCCCAGTACACTCGCATGCACACACAGCCCATTGCACTCGCACACACACACACACCCCAGTAAACTCGCAAGCACACACACCCCAGTACACTCGCATGCACACACACCCCAGTACACTCGCACGCACACACACCCCAGTACACTAGCAGGCACACACACCCCAGTACACTCGCTCGCACCCACACCCCAGTACACTCACATGCATTCACACCACATTACACTCACACGCACACACACCCCAGTAGATTCACACACACTTTCACACGCCAGTACACTCGCACACACACTCACACCCCAGTACACCCGCACACAAACACACCCCAGTACACTCACATGCACACACACGCCAGTACACTCACTCAAACACACACCCTAGAACACTCGCACGCACACACAATCCACTGTACACTCACACACACACACCCCAGTAAACTCACACACACACACACCCCAGTACACTCGCATGAACACACATCCCAGACCACTTGCACGCACACACACCCAGGTACACTCACATGCACACATACCCCAGTACACTCGCACGCACACAAACCCCAGTACACTCGCACTGACACACGCACCCCAGTACACTCACACGCACACACAGCCTTGTAGACTCACACGCATACACACCCCAGTACACTCACATGCACACACAAACCAGTTTACTCGCACGGACACACACACGCCAGTACACTCACACGATCACACACACCGCAGTACACTCGCACGCACACACACACCCCAGTAAACTCTCACACACACACAGCCCAGTACACTCGCACGCACACACACCCCAGTACACTCGCACGCACACACACCACAGTACACTCGCACGCACACATATCCCAGTACACTCGCACGCACACAGAACCTCGTATACCCACATGCACACACACACCAGTACACTCACACACACACACAACCCAGTACACTCGCACGCACACACACCCCAGTACTCTTGCAGACACACATCCCAGTTGACTCACACTCACACACACCCCAGTACACTCGCACACACACACACCCCAGTACACTCGCAAGCACACACACCCCAGTACACTCGCACGCACACACACCCCAGTACACTCGCAAGCACACACACCCCAGTACACTCGCACGCACACACACCCTAGTACCCTCGCATGCACACACACCCCATTACACTCGTACACACACACACACCACAGTAAACTCGCAAGGACACACACCCCAGTACACTCGCATGCACACACACCCCAGTACACTCGCACGCACACACACCCCAGTACACTCGCACGCACACACTCCCCAGTACACTCGCTCGCACCCACAACCCAGTACAATCTCATGCATTCACACCCCATGACACTCACACGCACACACACCCCAGTAGATTCACACACACACTCACACCCCAGTACACTCGCACACACACACACCCCAGTACACTCGCATGAACACACACCCCAGTACACCCGCACACAAACACACCCCAGTACACTCACATGCACACACACGCCAGTACACTCACGCAAACACACACCCTAGAACACTCGCATGCACATACACCCCAGTACACTTGCAAACACACACACCCCAGTACACTCGCATGAACACACACCCCAGTACACTTGCACGCACACACACCCCAGTATACCAGCACGGACACACAACCCAGTACACTTGCACGCACACAAACCCCAGTACACTCGCACGCACACCCACCCCAGTACACTCACACGCACACACACCCCAGTACACTCACATGCATTCACACCACATTACACTCACACGCACACACACCCCAGTAGATTCACACACACTTTCACACCCCAGTACACTCGCACACACACACACACCCCAGTAAACTCGCAAGCACACACACCCCAGTACACTCGCATGCACACACACCCCAGTACACTCGCACGCACACACACCCCAGTACACTAGCACGCACACACACCCCAGTACACTCGCTCGCACCCACACCCCAGTACACTCACATGCATTCACAGCACATTATACTCACACGCACACACACCCCAGTAGATTCACACACACTTTCACACCCCAGTACACTCGCACACACACACACCCCAGTACACTCGCACACACACTCACACCCCAGTACACCCGCACACAAACACACCCCAGTACACTCACATGCACACACACGCCAGTACACTCACTCAAACACACACCCTAGAACACTCGCACGCACACACAAACCACTGTACACTCACACACACACACACCCCAGTAAACTCACACACACACACACCCCAGTACACTCGCATGAACACACATCCCAGACCACTTGCACGCACACACACCCAGGTACACTCACATGCACACATACCCCAGTACACTCGCACGCACACAAACCCCAGTACACTCGCACTGACACACGCACCCCAGTACACTCACACGCACACACAGCCTTGTAGACTCACACGCATACACACCCCAGTACACTCACATGCACACACAACCCAGTTTACTCGCACGGACACACAGACACCAGTACACTCGCACGCACACACACACCCCAGTTTACTCGCACGGACACACACATGCCAGTACACTCACACTATCACACACACCACAGTACACTCGCACGCACACATATCCCAGTACACTCGCACGCACACAGAACCTCGTATACCCACATGCACACACACACCAGTACACCCGCACGCACACACACCCCAGTACTCTTGCAGACACACATCCCAGTTGACTCACAGTCACATACACCCCAGTACACTCGCACACACACACACCCCACTACACTCGCATGCACAACCACCCCAGTACACTCGCACGCACACACACCCCAGTACACTCGCACGCACACACACCCCAGTACACTCGCACGCACACACTCCCCAGTACACTCGCTCGCACCCACAACCCAGTACACTCTCATGCATTCACACCCCATGACACTCACACGCACACACACCCCAGTAGATTCACACACACACTCACACCCCAGTACACTCGCACACACACACACCCCAGTACACTCGCATGAACACACACCCCAGTACACCCGCACACAAACACACCCCAGTACACTCACATGCACACACACGCCAGTACACTCACGCAAACACACACCCTAGAACACTCGCATGCACATACACCCCAGTACACTCGCAAACACACACACCCCAGTACACTCGCATGAACACACACCCCAGTACACTTGCACGCACACACACCCCAGTATACCAGCACGGACACACAACCCAGTACACTTGCACGCACACAAACCCCAGTACACTCGCACGCACACCCACCCCAGTACACTCACACGCACACACACCCCAGTACACTCACATGCATTCACACCACATTACACTCACACGCACACACACCCCAGTAGATTCACACACACTTTGACACCCCAGTACACTCGCACACACACACACACCCCAGTAAACTCGCAAGCACACACACCCCAGTAAACTCGCATGCACACACACCCCAGTACACTCGCACGCACACACACCCCAGTACACTTGCACGCACACACACCCCAGTATACCAGCACAGACACACAACCCCGTACACTTGCACGCACACAAACCCCAATACACTCGCACGCAAACCCACCCCAGTACACTCACACGCACACACACCCCAGTACACTCACACGAACACACACCCTAGTAGATTCGCACGCATACACACCCCAGTACACTCGCACACACACACACCAGCACACTCGGACACAGAAACACACACCCCAGTACACTCGCACAGACATACACCGCAGTACACTCGCACGCACACACACCCCAGTACACTCACATGCACACATACCCCAGTACACACGCACGCACACAAACCCAAGTACACTCGCAAAGACATACACCACAGTACACTCGCACGCACACACACCCCAGTACACTCGCACGCACACACACCCCAGTACACTTGCACGCACACACACGCCAGTACCCTTACACGAAAACACACAATAGTACACCCGCATGCACATACACCCCAGTAAACTCACAAACTCACACACCCCAGTAAACTCACACACACACACACACACCCCAGACCACTTGCACGCACACACACCCAGGTACACTCACATGCACACATACCCCAGTACACTCGCACGCACACAAACCCCAGTACACTCGCACTGACACACGCACCCCAGTACACTCACACGCACACACAGCCTAGTAGACTCACACGCATACACAGCCCAGTACACTCACATGCACACACACCCCAGTTTACTCGCACGGACACACACACCCCAGTACACTCGCACGCACACACACACCCCAGTACACTCACACGCACACACACACCGCAGTACACTCGCACGCACACACACACCCCAGTAATCTCTCACACACACACACCCCAGTACACTCGCACGCACACACACCCCAGTACACTCGCACGCACACACACCACAGTACACTCGCACGCACAAATATCCCAGTACACTCGCACGCACACAGAACCTCGTATACCCACATGCACACACACACCAGTACACTCACACGCACACACACCCCAGTACACTCGCACGCACACACACCCCAGTACTCTTGCAGACACACATCCCAGTTGACTCACACTCACACACACCCCAGTACACTCGCAAGCACACACACCCCAGTACACTCGCAAGCACACACACCCCAGTACACTCGCACGCACACACACCCCAGTACACTCGCAAGCACACACACCCCAGTACACTCGCACGCACACACACCCCAGTACCCTCGCATGCACACACACTCCATTACATTCGTACACGCACACACACCCCAGTGAACTCGCAAGCACACACACCCCAGAACACTCGCATGCACACACACCCCAGTACACTCGCACGCACACACACCCCAGTACACTCGCACGCACACACACTCCAGTACACTCGCACACACACACACCCCAGTACACACGCAAGCACACACACCCCAGTACACTCGCAAGCACACACACCCCAGTACACTCGCACGCACACACACCCCAGTACACTAGCACGCACACACACCCCAGTACACTCGCTCGCACCCACACCCCAGTACACTCACATGCATTCACACCACATTACACTCACACGCACACACACCCCAGTAGATTCACACACACTTTCACACCCCAGTACACTCGCACACACACACACACCAGTACACTCGCACACACACTCACACCCCAGTACACCCGCACACAAACACACCCCAGTACACTCACATGCACACACACGCCAGTACACTCACTCAAAAACACACCCTAGAACACTCGCACGCACACACAAACCACTGAACACTCACACACACACACACCCCAGTAAACTCACACACACACACACCCCAGTACACTCGCATGAACACACATCCCAGACCACTTGCACGCACACACACCCAGGTACACTCACATGCACACATACCCCAGTACACTCGCACGCACACAAACCCCAGTACACTCGCACTGACACACGCACCCCAGTACACTCACACGCACACACAGCCTTGTAGACTCACACGCATACACACCCCAGTACACTCACATGCACACACAACCCAGTTTACTCGCACGGACACACAGACACCAGTACACTCGCACGCACACACACACCCCAGTTTACTCGCACGAACACACACACGCCAGTACACTCACACTATCACACACACCACAGTACACTCGCACACACACATATCCCAGTACACTCGCACGCACACAGAACCTCGTATACCCACATGCACACACACACCAGTACACTCGCACGCACACACACCCCAGTACTCTTGCAGACACACATCCCAGTTGATTCACAGTCACATACACCCCAGTACACTCGCACACACACACACCCCACTACACTCGCATGCACAACCACCCCAGTACACTCGCACGCACACACACCCCAGTAAACTCGCAAGCACACACACCCCAGTACACTCGCATGCACACACACCCCAGTACACTCGCACGCACACACACCCCAGTACACCCGCACGCACACACACCCCAGTACACTCTCTCGCACCCACACCCCAGTACACTCACATGCATTTACACCCCATTACACTCACAGGCACACACACCCCAGTAGATTCACACACACTCACACCCCAGTACACCCGCACACAAACACACCCCAGTACTCTCACATGCACACACACGCCAGTACACTCACGCACACACACACCCCAGTACACTCACACGCACACACACACCCCAGTACACTCGCACGCACACACACACCCCAGTACACTCGCATGCACACACACCCCAGTACACTCGCATGCACACACAGCCCATTACACTCGCACACACACACACACCCCAGTAAACTCGCAAGCACACACACCCCAGTACACTCGCATGCACACACACCCCAGTACACTCGCACGCACACACACCCCAGTACACTAGCACGCACACACACCCCAGTACACTCGCTCGCACCCACACCCCAGTACACTCACATGCATTCACACCACATTACACTCACACGCACACACACCCCAGTAGATTCACACACACTTTCACACCCCAGTACACTCGCACACACACACACCCCAGTACACTCGCACACACACTCACACCCCAGTACACCCGCACACAAACACACCCCAGTACACTCACATGCACACACACACCAGTACACTCACTCAAACACACACCCTAGAACACTCGCACGCACACACAAACCACTGTACACTCACACACACACACACCCCAGTAAACTCACACACACACACACCCCAGTACACTCGCATGAACACACATCCCAGACCACTTGCACGCACACACACCCAGGTACACTCACATGCACACATACCCCAGTACACTCGCACGCACACAAACCCCAGTACACTCGCACTGACACACGCACTCCAGTACACTCACACGCACACACAGCCTTGTAGACTCACACGCATACACACCCCAGTACACGCACATGCACACACAACCCAGTTTACTCGCACGGACACACACACGCCAGTACACTCACACGATCACACACACCGCAGTAAACTCGCACGCACACACACACCCCAGTAAACTCTCACACACACACAGCCCAGTACACTCGCACGCAAACGCACCCCAGTACACTCGCTCGCACCCACACCCCAGTACACTCACATGCATTCACACCACATTACACTCACACGCACACACACCCCAGTAGATTCACACACACTTTCACACCCCAGTACACTCGCACACACACACACCCCAGTACACTCGCACACACTCACACCCCAGTACACCCGCACACAAACACAGCCCAGTACACTCACATGCACACACACGCCAATACACTCACTCAAACACACACCCTAGAACACTCGCACGCACACACAAACCACTGAACACTCACACACACACACACCCCAGTAAACTCACACACACACACACCCCAGTACACTCGCATGAACACACATCCCAGACCACTTGCACGCACACACACCCAGGTACACTCACATGCACACATACCCCAGTACACTCGCACGCACACAAACCCCAGTACACTCGCACTGACACACGCACCACAGTACACTCACACGCACACACAGCCTTGTAGACTCACACGCATACACACCCCAGTACACTCACATGCACACACAACCCAGTTTACTCGCACGGACACACAGACACCAGTACACTCGCACGCACACACACATCCCAGTTTACTCGCACGGACACACACACGCCAGTACACTCACACTATCACACACACCACAGTACACTCGCACACACACATATCCCAGTACACTCGCACGCACACAGAACCTCGTATACCCACATGCACACACACCAGTACACTCGCACGCACACACACCCCAGTACTCTTGCAGACACACATCCCAGTTGACTCACAGTCACATACACCCCAGTACACTCGCACACACACACACCCCACTATACTCGCATGCACAACCACCCCAGTACACTCGCACGCACACACATCCCAGTAAACTCGCAAGCACACACACCCCAGTACACTCGCATGCACACACACCCCCGTACACTCGCACGCACACACACCCCAGTACACTCGCACGCACACACACCCCAGTACACTCTCTCGCACCCACACCCCAGTACACTCACATGCATTTACAGCCCATTACACTCACACGCACACACACCCCAGTAGATTCACACACACTCACACCCCAGTACACTCGCACACACACACACCCCAGTACACTCGCACACACACTCACACCCCAGTACACCCGCACACAAACACACCCCAGTACACTCACATGCACACACACCCCAGTACACTCACTCAAACACACACCCTAGAACACTCGCACGCACACACAAACCACTGTACACTCACACACACACACACCCCAGTATACTCACACACACACACACCCCAGTAAACTCACACACACACACACCCCAGTACACTCGCATGAACACACATCCCAGACCACTTGCACGCACACACACCCAGGTACACTCACATGCACACATACCCCAGTACACACGCACGCACACAAACCCCAGTACACTCGCACTGACACACGCACCCCAGTACACTCACACGCACACACAGCCTTGTAGACTCACACGCATACACACCCCAGTACACTCACATGCACACACAACCCAGTTTACTCGCACGGACACACACACGCCAGTACACTCACACGATCACACACACCGCAGTACACTCGCACGCACACACACACCGCAGTAAACTCTCACACACACACAGCCCAGTACACTCGCACGCAAACACACCCCAGTACACTCGCTCGCACCCACACCCCAGTACACTCACATGCATTCACACCACATTACACTCACACGCACACACACCCCAGTAGATTCACACACACTTTCACACCCCAGTACTCTCGCACACACACACACCCCAGTACACTCGCACACACACACACCCCAGTACACTCGCACACACACTCACACCCCAGTACACCCGCACACAAACACACCCCAGTACACTCACATGCACACACACGCCAGTACACTCACTCAAACACACACCCTAGAACACTCGCACGCACACACAAACCACTGTACACTCACACACACACACACCCCAGTAAACTCACACACACACACACCCCAGTACACTCGCATGAACACACATCCCAGACCACTTGCACGCACACACACCCAGGTACACTCACATGCACACATACCCCAGTACACTCGCACGCACACAAACCCCAGTACACTCGCACTGACACACGCACCCCAGTACACTCACACGCACACACAGCCTTGTAGACTCACACGCATACACACCCCAGTACACTCACATGCACACACAACCCAGTTTACTCGCACGGACACACACACGCCAGTACACTCACACGATCACACACACCGCAGTACACTCGCACGCACACACACACCCCAGTAAACTCTCACACACACACAGCCCAGTACACTCGCACGCACACACAGCCCAGTACACTCGCACGCACACACACCACAGTACACTCGCACGCACACACACCCCAGTACACTCGCACGCACACACACCCCAGTACACCCGCTCGCACCCACACCCCAGTACACTCACATGCATTCACACCACATTACACTCACACGCACACACACCCCAGTAGATTCACACACACTTTCACACCCCAGTACACTCGCACACACACACACCCCAGTACACTCGCACACACACTCACACCCCAGTACACCCGCACACAAACACACCCCAGTACACTCACATGCACACACACGCCAGTACACGCACTCAAACACACACCCTAGAACACTCGCACGCACACACAAACCACTGTACACTCACACACACACACACCCCAGTAAAATCACACACACACACACCCCAGTACACTCGCATGAACACACATCCCAGACCACTTGCACGCACACACACCCAGGTAAAATCACATGCACACATACCCCAGTACACTCGCACGCACACAAACCCCAGTACACTCGCACTGACACACACACCCCAGTACACTCACACGCACACACAGCCTTGTAGACTCACACGCATACACACCCCAGTACACTCACATGCACACACAACCCAGTTTACTCGCACGGACACACACACGCCAGTACACTCACACGATCACACACACCGCAGTACACTCGCACGCACACACACACCACAGTAAACTCTCACACACACACAGCCCTGTACAGACGCACGCACACACACCACAGTACACTCGCACGCACACACACCACAGTACACTCGCACGCACACATATCCCAGTACACTCGCACGCACACAGAACCTCGTATACCCACATGCACACACACACCAGTACACTCACACACACACACAACCCAGTACACTCGCACGCACACACACCCCAGTACTCTTGCAGACACACATCCCAGTTGACTCACACTCACACACACCCCAGTACACTCGCACACACACACACCCCAGTACACTCGCAAGCACACACACCCCAGTACACTCGCACGCACACACAACCCATTACACTCGCAAGCACACACACCCCAGTACACTCGCATGCACACACACCCTAGTACCCTCGCATGCACACACACCCCATTACACTCGTACACACACACACTCCACAGTAAACCCGCAAGCACACACACCCCAGTACACTCGCATGCACACACACCCCAGTACACTCGCACGCACACACACCCCAGTACACTCGCACGCACACACTCCCCAGTACACTCGCTCGCACCCACAACCCAGTACACTCACATGCATTCACACCCCATGACACTCACACGCACACACACCCCAGTAGATTCACACACACACTCACACCCCAGTACACTCGCACACACACACACCCCAGTACACTCGCATGAACACACACCCCAGTACACCCGCACACAAACACACCCCAGTACACTCACATGCACACACACGCCAGTACACTCACGCAAACACACACCCTAGAACACTCGCATGCACATACACCCCAGTACACTCGCAAACACACACACCCCAGTATAGCAGCACGGACACACAACCCAGTACACTTGCAAGCACACAAACCCCAGTACACTCGCACGCACACCCACCCCAGTACACTCACACGCACACACACCCCAGTACACTCACATGCATTCACACCACATTACACTCACACGCACACACACCCCAGTAGATTCACACACACTTTCACACCCCAGTACACTCGCACACACACACACACCCCAGTAAACTCGCAAGCACACACACCCCAGTACACTCGCAAGCACACACACCCCAGTACACTCGCACGCACACACACCCCAGTACACTAGCACGCACACACACCCCAGTACACTCGCTCGCAAACACACCCCAGTACACTCACATGCATTCACACCACATTATACTCACACACACACACACCCCAGTAGATTCACACACACTTTCACACCCCAGTACACTCGCACACACACACACCCCAGTACACTCGCACACACACTCACACCCCAGTACACCCGCACACAAACACACCCCAGTACACTCACATGCACACACACGCCAGTACACTCACTCAAACACACACCCTAGAACACTCGCACGCACACACAAACCACTGTACACTCACACACACACACACCCCAGTAAACTCACACGCACACACAGCCTTGTAGACTCACACGCATACACACCCCAGTACACTCACATGCACACACAACCCAGTTTACTCGCACGGACACACACACGCCAGTACACTCACACGATCACACACACCGCAGTACACTCGCACGCACACACACACCCCAGTAAACTCTCACACACACACAGCCCAGTACACTCGCACGCACACACAGCCCAGTACACTCGCACGCACACACACCACAGTACACTCGCACGCACACACACCCCAGTACACTCGCACGCACACACACCCCAGTACACCCGCTCGCACCCACACCCCAGTACACTCACATGCATTCACACCACATTACACTCACACGCACACACACCCCAGTAGATTCACACACACTTTCACACCCCAGTACACTCGCACACACACACACCCCAGTACACTCGCACACACACTCACACCCCAGTACACCCGCACACAAACACACCCCAGTACACTCACATGCACACACACGCCAGTACACGCACTCAAACACACACCCTAGAACACTCGCACGCACACACAAACCACTGTACACTCACACACACACACACCCCAGTAAAATCACACACACACACACCCCAGTACACTCGCATGAACACACATCCCAGACCACTTGCACGCACACACACCCAGGTAAAATCACATGCACACATACCCCAGTACACTCGCACGCACACAAACCCCAGTACACTCGCACTGACACACACACCCCAGTACACTCACACGCACACACAGCCTTGTAGACTCACACGCATACACACCCCAGTAC
This sequence comes from Carcharodon carcharias, assembly GCF_017639515.1. Lineage (NCBI taxonomy): Eukaryota > Metazoa > Chordata > Chondrichthyes > Lamniformes > Lamnidae > Carcharodon > Carcharodon carcharias. The sequence goes on from NW_024470692.1 coordinate 606,907, forward strand.
ACTCACATGCACACACAACCCAGTTTACTCGCACGGACACACACACGCCAGTACACTCACACGATCACACACACCGCAGTACACTCGCACGCACACACACACCACAGTAAACTCTCACACACACACAGCCCTGTACAGACGCACGCACACACACCACAGTACACTCGCACGCACACACACCACAGTACACTCGCACGCACACATATCCCAGTACACTCGCACGCACACAGAACCTCGTATACCCACATGCACACACACACCAGTACACTCACACACACACACAACCCAGTACACTCGCACGCACACACACCCCAGTACTCTTGCAGACACACATCCCAGTTGACTCACACTCACACACACCCCAGTACACTCGCACACACACACACCCCAGTACACTCGCAAGCACACACACCCCAGTACACTCGCACGCACACACAACCCATTACACTCGCAAGCACACACACCCCAGTACACTCGCATGCACACACACCCTAGTACCCTCGCATGCACACACACCCCATTACACTCGTACACACACACACTCCACAGTAAACCCGCAAGCACACACACCCCAGTACACTCGCATGCACACACACCCCAGTACACTCGCACGCACACACACCCCAGTACACTCGCACGCACACACTCCCCAGTACACTCGCTCGCACCCACAACCCAGTACACTCACATGCATTCACACCCCATGACACTCACACGCACACACACCCCAGTAGATTCACACACACACTCACACCCCAGTACACTCGCACACACACACACCCCAGTACACTCGCATGAACACACACCCCAGTACACCCGCACACAAACACACCCCAGTACACTCACATGCACACACACGCCAGTACACTCACGCAAACACACACCCTAGAACACTCGCATGCACATACACCCCAGTACACTCGCAAACACACACACCCCAGTATAGCAGCACGGACACACAACCCAGTACACTTGCAAGCACACAAACCCCAGTACACTCGCACGCACACCCACCCCAGTACACTCACACGCACACACACCCCAGTACACTCACATGCATTCACACCACATTACACTCACACGCACACACACCCCAGTAGATTCACACACACTTTCACACCCCAGTACACTCGCACACACACACACACCCCAGTAAACTCGCAAGCACACACACCCCAGTACACTCGCAAGCACACACACCCCAGTACACTCGCACGCACACACACCCCAGTACACTAGCACGCACACACACCCCAGTACACTCGCTCGCAAACACACCCCAGTACACTCACATGCATTCACACCACATTATACTCACACACACACACACCCCAGTAGATTCACACACACTTTCACACCCCAGTACACTCGCACACACACACACCCCAGTACACTCGCACACACACTCACACCCCAGTACACCCGCACACAAACACACCCCAGTACACTCACATGCACACACACGCCAGTACACTCACTCAAACACACACCCTAGAACACTCGCACGCACACACAAACCACTGTACACTCACACACACACACACCCCAGTAAACTCACACACACACACACCCCAGTACACTCGCATGAACACACATCCCAGACCACTTGCACGCACACACACCCAGGTACACTCACATGCACACATACCCCAGTACACTCGCACGCACACAAACCCCAGTACACTCGCACTGACACACGCACCCCAGTACACTCACACGCACACACAGCCTTGTAGACTCACACGCATACACACCCCAGTACACTCACATGCACACACAACCCAGTTTACTCGCACGGACACACAGACACCAGTACACTCGCACGCACACACACACCCCAGTTTACTCGCACGGACACACACACGCCAGTACACTCACACTATCACACACACCACAGTACACTCGCACGCACACATATCCCAGTACACTCGCACGCACACAGAACCTCGTATACCCACATGCACACACACACCAGTACACTCGCACGCACACACACCCCAGTACTCTTGCAGACACACATCCCAGTTGACTCACAGTCACATACACCCCAGTACACTCGCACACACACACACCCCACTACACTCGCATGCCCAACCACCCCAGTACACTCGCACGCACACACACCCCAGTAAACTCGCAAGCACACACACCCCAGTACACTCGCATGCACACACACCCCAGTACACTCGCACGCACACACACCCCAGTACACTCGCACGCACGCACACCCCAGTACACTCGCTCGCACCCACACCCCAGTACACTAACATGCATTTACACCCCATTACTCTCACACGCACACACACCCCAGTAGATTCACACACACTCACACCCCAGTACACCCGCACACAAACACACCCCAGTACACTCACATGCACACACACGCCAGTACACTCACGCAAACACACACCCTAGAACACTCGCACGCACATACACCCCAGTACACTCGCAAACACACACACCCCAGTACACTCGCATGAACACACACCCCAGTACACTTGCATGCACACACACCCCAGTATACCAGCACAGACACACAACCCCGTACACTTGCACGCACACAAACCCCAATACACTCGCACGCAAACCCACCCCAGTACACTCACATGCACACACACCCCAGTACACTCACACGAACACACACACTAGTAGATTCGCACGCATACACACCCCAGTACACTCGCACACACACACACAAGCACACTCGGACACAGAAACACACACCCCAGTACACTCGCACAGACATACACCGCAGTACACTCGCACGCACACACACCCCAGTACACTCACATGCACACATACCCCAGTACACACGCACGCACACAAACCCAAGTACACTCGCAAAGACATACACCGCAGTACACTCGCACGCACACACACCCCAGTACACTCGCACGCACACACACCCCAGTACACTTGCACGCACACACACGCCAGTACCCTTACACGAAAACACACAATAGTACACCCGCATGCACATACACCCCAGTAAACTCACAAACTCACACACCCCAGTAAACTCACACACACACACACACCCCAGAACACTTGCACGCACACACACCCAGGTACACTCACATGCACACATACCCCAGTACACTCGCACGCACACAAACCCCAGTACACTCGCACTGACACACGCACCCCAGTACACTCACACGCACACACAGCCTAGTAGACTCACACGCATACACACCCCAGTACACTCACATGCACACACACCCCAGTTTACTTGCATGGACACACACACCCCAGTACACTCGCACGCACACAAACACCCCAGTACACTCGCACGCACACACACACCCCAGTACACTCGCACGCACACACACACCCCAGTAAACTCTCACACACACACACCCCAGTACACTCGCACGCACACACACCACAGTACACTCGCACGCACAAATATCCCAGTATACTCGCACGCACAGAACCTTGTATACCCACATGCACACACACACCAGTACACTCACACGCACACACACCCCAGTACACTCGCACGCACACACACCCCAGTACTCTTGCAGACACACATCCCAGTTGACTCACACTCACACACACCCCAGTATACTCGCAAGCACACACACCCCAGTACACTCGCACACACACACACCCCAGTACACTCGCACGCACACACACCCCAGTACACTCGCAAGCACACACACCCCAGTACACTCGCACGCACACACACCCCAGTACCCTCGCATGCACACACACTCCATTACATTCGTACACACACACACCCCCCAGTGAACTCGCAAGCACACACACCCCAGTACGCTCGCATGCACACACACCCCAGTACACTCGCACGCACACACACCCCAGTACACTCGCACGCACACACACTCCAGTACACTCGCACACACACACACCCCAGTACCCACGCAAGCACACACACCCCAGTACACTCGCACGCACACACACCCCAGTACAGTCGCATGCACACACAGCCCATTACACTCGCACACACACACACACACCCCAGTAAACTCGCAAGCACACACACCCCAGTACACTCGCATGCACACACACCCCAGTACACTCGCACGCACACACACCCCAGTACACTAGCACGCACACACACCCCAGTACACTCACATGCATTCACACCACATTACACTCACACGCACACACACCCCAGTAGATTCACACACACTTTCACACCCCAGTACACTCGCACACACACACACCCCAGTACACTCGCACACACACTCACACCCCAGTACACCCGCACACAAACACACCCCAGTACACTCACATGCACACACACGCCAGTACACTCACTCAAACACACACCATAGAACACTCGCACGCCCACACAAACCACTGTACACTCACACACACACACACCCCAGTAAACTCACACACACACACACCCCAGTACACTCGCATGAACACACATCCCAGACCACTTGCACGCACACACACCCAGGTACACTCGCACGCACACACACCACAGTACACTCGCACGCACAAATATCCCAGTACACTCGCACGCACACAGAACCTTGTATACCCACATGCACACACACACCAGTACACTCACACGCACACACACCACAGTACACTCGCACGCACACACACCCCAGTACTCTTGCAGACACACATCCCAGTTGACTCACACTCACACACACCCCAGTACACTCGCAAGCACACACACCCCAGTACACTCGCACACACACACACCCCAGTACACTCGCACGCACACACACCCCAGTACACTCGCAAGCACACACACCCCAGTACACTCGCACGCACACACACCCCAGTACCCTCGCATGCACACACACTCCATTACATTCGTACACACACACACCCCCCAGTGAACTCGCAAGCACACACACCCCAGTACACTCGCATGCACACACACCCCAGTACACCCGCACGCACACACACCCCAGTACACTCGCACGCACACACACTCCAGTACACTCGCACACACACACACCCCAGTACACACGCAAGCACACACACCCCAGTACACTCGCACGCACACACACCCCAGTACACTCGCATGCACACACAGCCCATTACACTCGCACACACACACACACCCCAGTAAACTCGCAAGCACACACACCCCAGTACACTCGCATGCACACACACCCCAGTACACTCGCACGCACACACACCCCAGTACACTAGCACGCACACACACCCCAGTACACTCGCTCGCACCCACACCCCAGTACATTCGCACACACACTCACACCCCAGTACACCCGCACACAAACACACCCCAGTACACTCACATGCACACACATGCCAGTACACTCACTCAAACACACACCCTAGAACACTCGCACGCACACACAAACCACTGTACACTCACACACACACACACCCCAGTAAACTCACACACACACACACCCCAGTACACTCGCATGAACACACATCCCAGACCACTTGCACGCACACACACCCAGGTACACTCACATGCACACATACCCCAGTACACTCGCGCGCACACAAACCCCAGTACACTCGCACTGACACACGCACCCCAGTACACTCACACGCACACACAGCCTTGTAGACTCACACGCATACACACCCCAGTACACTCACATGCACACACAACCCAGTTTACTCGCACGGACACACACACCCCAGTACACTCGCACGCACACACACACCCCAGTTTAATCGCACGGACACACACACGCCAGTACACTCACACGATCACACACACCGCAGTACACTCGCACGCACACACACACCCCAGTAAACTCTCACACACACACAGCCCAGTACACTCGCACGCACACACACCCCAGTACACTCGCACGCACACACACCACAGTACACTCGCACGCACACATAAACCAGTACACTCGCACGCACACAGAACCTCGTATACCCACATGCACACACACACCAGTACACTCACACGCACACACAACCCAGTACACTCGCACGCACACACACCCCAATACTCTTGCAGACACACATCCCAGTTGACTCACACTCACACACACCCCAGTACACTCGCACACACACACACCCCAGTACACTCGCAAGCACACACACCCCAGTACACTCGCATGCACACACACCCCAGTACACTCGCATGCACACACATCCCAGTACACTCGCAAGCACACACACCCCAGTACACTCGCTCGCACCCACAACCCAGTACACTCACATGCATTCACACCCCATGACACTCACACGCACACACACCCCAGTAGATTCACACACACACTCACTCCCCAGTACAATCGCACACACACACACCCCAGTACACTCGCATGAACACACACCCCAGTACACCCGCACACAAACACGCCCCAGTACACTCACATGCACACACACGCCAGTACACTCACGCAAACACACACCCTAGAACACTCGCATGCACATACACCCCAGTACACTCGCAAACACACACTCCCCAGTACACTCGCATGAACACACACCCCAGTACACTTGCACGCACACACACCCCAGTATACCAGCACGGACACACAACCCAGTACACTTGCACGCACACAAACCCCAGTACACTCGCACGCACACCCACCCCAGTACACTCACACGCACACACACCCCAGTACACTCACACGAACACACACCCTAGTAGATTCGCATGCATACACACCCCAGTACACTCGCACACACACACACCAGCACACTCGGACACACAAACACACACCCCAGTACACTCGCACAGACACACACCGCAGTACACTCGCACGCACACACACCCCAGTACACTTGCACGCACACACACGCCAGTACCCTCACACGAACACACACCCTAGTACACCCGCATGCACATACACCCCAGTAAACTCACAAACTCACACACCCCAGTAAACTCACACACACACACACCCCAGACCACTTGCACGCACACACACCCAGGTACACTCACATGCACACATACCCCAGTACACTCGCACGCACACAAACCCCAGTACACTCGCACTGACACACGCACCCCAGTACACTCACATGTACACACAGCCTCGGAGACTCACACGCATACACACCCCAGTACACTCACATGCACACACGCCCCAGTTTACTCGCACGGACATACACACCCCAGTACAGTCACACGCACACACACACCCCAGTTTACTCGCACGGACACACACACCCCAGTACAGTCACACGCACACACACACCCCAGTACACTCGCACGCACACAAACCCCAGTACACTCGCACAGACACACGCACCCCAGTACACTCACACGCACACACAGCCTAGAAGACTCGCACGCATACACACCCAAGTACACTCAAATGCACACACACCTCAGTTTACTCACACGGACACACACACCCCAGTACACTCACATGCACAAACCCACTCCAGTACACTCGCATAGACACACACACAACAGTACACTCACACGCACACACACACCCCAGTACACTCGCACGCACACACACACCCCAGTAAACTCTCACACACACACACACCCCAGTACACTCGCACGCACACACACCCCAGTACACTCGCACGCACACATATCCCAGTACACTCGCACGCACACAGAACCCCGTATACCCGCACGCACACACACACCAGCACACTCACACACACACACACCCCAGTACACTCGCAAGCACACACACCCCAGTACACTCGCACACACACACACCCCAGTACACTCGCATGCACACACACCCCATTACACTCGCACGCACACACACCCCAGTACACTCGCATGCAAACACACCCCAGTACACTCGCACGCACACACACCCAGTACACTCGCTCGCACCCACACCCCAGTACACTCACACGCATTCACACCCCATTACACTCACACTCACACACACCCCAGTACATTCACATACACACTCACACCCCAGTACACTCGCAACACACACACACCCCAGTACACTCGCACACACACTCACACCCCAGTACACTCACATGCACACACACCCCAGTACACTCACACAAACACACACCCTAGTACACTCGCACGCACATACACCCCAGCACACTCGCAAACACACACACCCCAGTACACTCGCACGCACACACAAACCGGCACACTCGCACACACCCCACTACTCTCAGACACACATACACACACCAGTACACTCGCACGCACACACTCCCCAGTACACTCATAAGCACACACACCCCAGTACATTCACACACACACTCACACCCCAGTACACTTGCACACAAACACACCCCAGTACACTCACACACACACACTCACCACAGCACACTCACACGCACACACACTCCAGTAAACCCGCACACACACACACCCCAGTACACTCACACACACAAACACCCCAGTAAATTCAGGCACACACATGCCCCAGTACACTCGCACGGACACATACCCCAGTATACTCACATGCACACACACCCCAGTACACGCACATGCACACACACCCCAGTACACTCACACGAACACGCACCCTAGTACACTCGCACGCACATACACCCCAGTACACTCGCAAACACACACACCTCAGTACACTCGCACGTGCACACAAACCGGCACACTCGCACACACCCCACTACTCTCACACACACATACACACCCCAGTACACTCGCACGCACACACTCCCCAGTAGACTCACAAGCACACAAACCCCAGCAAACTTGCACAGACACATACACCCCAGTACACTCACACGCACACACACCCTAGTACACTCACATGCACACACACCCCAGTACACTCACACACACACACACCCCATTACACTTGCACACACACAACCCAGTAAACTCGCATGCACACACACCCCAGTACACTCGCACGCACAGACACTCCAGAACACTCGCATGCACACACACTCCAGTACAGGCACACGCACACACACCGCAGTACACTCGCACGCACACACACACCACTGTACACTCACACACACACACACCCCAGTAAACTCACACACACACACACCCGTACACTCGCATGAACACACACCCCAGTACACTTGCACGCACAAACACCCCAGTACACTCGCTTGCACACCCACCCCAGTACACTCACACGCACACACACCCCAGTACACTCACACGAACACACACCTTCGTAGATTCGCACACATGCACACCCCAGTACACTCGCACACACACACACCCCAGTACACTCGCAAGCACACACACCCCAGTACACTCGCATGCACACACACCCCATTACACTCACACACACACACACCCCAGTAAACTCGCAAGCACACACACCCCAGTACACTCGCATGCACACACACCCCAGTACACTCGCACGCACACTCACACCCCAGTACACCCGCACACAAACACACCCCAGTACACTCGCACACACACACACACACCCCAGTAAACCCGCAAGCACACACACCTCAGTACACTCGCCTGCACACACACCCCAGTACACTCGCACGTACATACACCCCAGTACACTCGCAAACACACACACCCCAGTACAATCACACGCACACACAAACAAGCACACTCGCACACACCCCACTACTCTCCCACACAAATACACTCACCAGTACATTCGCACGCACACATTCCCCAGTACACTCACAAGCACACACACCGCAGTAAATTCACACACAAACTCACACCCCAGTACACTCGCACACACACACACACACACCAGTACACTCGCACACACACTCACACCCCAGTAGACTCGCACACAAACACACCTCAGAACACTCACTCACACACACACACACACACCAGTACACTCACACACACACACACACCCCAGCACACTCACACGCACACACACTCCAGTACACTCACGCACACACACACCCCAGTACACTCACACACACAAACACCACAGTAAACTCACACACACACATGCCCCAGTACACTCGCACACACACATACCCCAGTACACTCGCCACACACTCACCCCAGTATACCCGCACGCACACACACCCCAATACACTCACATGCACACACACCCCTGTACACTCATACGAACACACACCCTAGTACACTCGCACACACATACACCCCAGTACATTCGCAAACACACACACCCCAGTACACTCGCACGCGCACACAAACCGGCACACTCGCACACACCCCACTACTCTCACACACACATACACACCCCAGTACACTCGCACGCACACACTCCCCAGTACACTCACAAGCACACACACCCTAGTACACTCGCATGCACACACACCCCAGTACACTCACACACAGACACACCCCAGTACACTTGCACACACACATCCCAGTAGACTCGCATGCACACACACCCCAGTACACTCGCACGCACAGACACTCCAGAACACTCGCAAGCACACACAACCCAGTACAGGCGCACGCACACACACCCCAGTACACTCGCACGCACACACACACCACTGTACACTCACAGACACACACACACAAGTAAACTCACACACACAGACACCCCAGTACACTCGCATGAACACACACCCCAGTACACTTGCACGCACACACACCCCAGTATACCCGCACGGACAAACAACCCAGTACACTTGCACGCACACAAATCCCAGTACACTCGCACGCACACCCACCCCAGTACACTCACACGCACACACACCCCAGTACACTCACACGAACACACACCCTAGTAGATTCGCACGCATACACACCCCAGTACACTCGCACACACACACACCAGCACACTCGGACACACAAACACACACCCCAGTACACTCGCACAGACATACACTGCAGTACACTCGCATGCACACACACCCCAGTACACTCACATGAACACACACCCTAGTACACCCGCATGCACATACACCCCAGTAAACTCACAAACTCACACACCCCAGTAAACTCACACACACACACACCCCAGACCACTCGCACGCACACAAACCCCAGTACACTAGCACGGACACACACTCCCAGTACACTCACATGCACACACAGCCTAGTAGACTCACACGCATACACACCCCAGTACACTCACATGCACACACACCCCAGTTTACTCGCACGGACACACACACCCCAGTACACTCGCATGCACACACACACCCCAGTTTACTCGCAAGGACACACACACAACAGTACACTCACACGCACACACAAACCCCAGTACACTCGACCGCACACACACACCCCGGTAAACTCTCACACACACACACACCCCAATACACTCGCACGCACACACACCCCAGTACACTCGCACGCACACACACCCCAGTACACTCGCACGCACACATATCCCAGTACACTCGCACGCACACAGAACCCCGTATACCCACATGCACACACACACCAGTACACTCACACGCACACACACCCCAGTACACTCGCACGCACACACACCCCAGTACTCTTGCAGACACACATCCCAGTTGACTCACACTCACACACAGCCCAGTACACTCGCACACAGACACACCCCAGTACACTCGCCAGCACACACACCCCAGTACACTCGCACGCACACACAACCCAGTACACTCGCATGCACACACACCCCATTACACTCACACACACACACACACCCCAGTAAACTCGCAATCACACACACCCCAGTACACTCGCATGCACACACACCCCAGTACACTCGCACGCACACACACCCCAGTACACTCGCACGCACACACACCCCAGTACACTCGCTCGCACCCACACCCCAGTACACTCACATGCATTCACACCCCATTACACTCACACGCACACACACCCCAGTAGATTCACACACACACTCACACCCCAGTACACTCACACACACACACACCCCAGTACACTCGCGCACACACTCACACCCCAGTACACCCGCACACAAACACACCCCAGTACACTCACATGCACACACACGCCAGTACACTCACGCAAACACACACCCTAGAACAGTCGCACGCACATACACCCCAGTACACTCGTAAACACACACACCCCAGTACATTCGCACGCACACACAAACCAGCACACTCGCACAAACCCCACTACTCTCACACACACATACACTCACCAGTACACTCGCACGCACACACTCCCCATTACACTCACAAGCACACATACCCCAGTACATTCACACACACACTCACACCTCAGTACACTCGCACACACACACACACACACCAGTACACTCGCATGAACACACACACCAGTACACTTGCACGCACACACACCCCAGTATAGCCGCACGCACACACAACCCAGTTCACTCGCACGCACACAAACCCCAGTACACTCGCACACACACACACCAGCCCACTCGGACACACAAACACACACCCCAGTACATTCGCACAGACACACACCGCAGTACACTCGCACGCACACACACCCCAGTACACTCACACGCACACACACCCCAGAACACTCACAAGCACACACACCCCAGCACACTCACACGAACACACACCCTAGTACACCCGCATGCACATACACCCCAGTAAACTCACACACTCACACACCCCAGTAAACTGACACACACACACACCGCAGACCACTTGCACGCACACAAACCCAGGTACACTCACATGCACACATACCCCAGTACAATCGCACGCACACGCACCCCAGTACACTCGCACGGACACACGCACCCCAGTACACTCACACGCACACGCAGCCTAGTAGACTCGCACGCATACACACCCCAGTACACTCAAATGCACACACACCTCAGTTTACTCGCACGGACACACACACCCCAGTACACTCGCACGCACACACCCACCCCAGTTTACTCGCATGGACTCACACACAACAGTACACTCACATGCACACACACACCCCAGTACACTCGCACGCACACACACGCCCCAGTAAACTCTCACACACACACACACCCCAGTAGACTCGCACTCACACACACCCCACTACACTCGCAAGCACACATATCCCAGTACACTCGCACGCACACAGAACCCCGTATACCCGCACGCACACACACACCAGCACACTCACACGCACACACACCCCAGTACACTCGCACGCACACAAACCCCAGTACACTCGCACGCACACACACCCCAGTACACTCACACGCACACACACCCCAGTACACTCACACGAACACACACCCTAGTAGATTCGCACACATACACACCCCAGTACACTCACACACAGACACACCAGCCCACTCGGACACAAAAACACACACCCCAGTACAATCGCACAGACACACACCGCAGTACACTCGCACGCACACACACCCCAGTACACTCGCACGCACACACACCCCAGTACACTCACAAGCACACACACCCCAGTACACTCACACGAACACACACCCTAGTACACCCGCATGCACATACACCCCAGTAAACACACACACTCACACACCCCAGTAAACTCACACACACACACCCCAGACCACTTGCACGCACACACACCCAGGTACACTCACATGCACACATACCCCAGTACACTTGCACGCACACACACCCAGGTACACTCACATGCACACATACCCCAGTACACTCGCACGCACACAAACCCCAGTACACTCACACGCACACACAGCCTAGTAGACTCGCACGCATACGCACCCCAGTACACTCAAATGCACACACACCTCAGTTTACTCGCACGGCCACACACACCCCAGTACACTCGCACGCACACACCTTCCCCAGCTTACTCGCATGGACACACACACAACAGTACACTCACATGCACACACACACCCCAGTACACTCGCACGCACACACACACCCCAGTACACTCTCACACACACACACAGCCCAGTACACTCGCACGCACACACACCCCAGTACACTCGCACGTACACATATCCAAGTACACTCGCACCCACACAGAACCCCGTATACCCGCACGCACACACACACCAGCACACTCACACACACACACACCCCAGAACACTCGCACGCACAACCACACCAGTACTCTGGCAGACACACATCCCAGTTGACTCACACTCACACACACCCCAGTAAACTCGCAAGCACACACACCCCAGTACACTCGCACACACACACACTCAAGTACACTCGCAAGCACACACACCCAGTACACTCGCTCGCACCCAAACCCCAGTACACTCACACGCATTCACACCCCATTACACTCACACGCACACACACCCCAGTACATTCACACACAAACTCACACCCCAGTACACTCGCAACACACACACACCCCAGTACACTCGCACACACACTCACACCCCAGTACACTCACATGCACACACACCCCAGTACACTCACACAAACACACACCCTAGTACACTCGCACGCACATACACCCCAGCACACTCGCAAACACACACACCCCAGTACACTCGCACGCACACACAAACCGGCACACTCGCACACACCCCACTACTCTCAGACACACATACACACACCAGAACACTCGCACGCACACACTCCCCAGTACACTCACAAGCACACACACCCCAGTACATTCACACACACACTCACACCCCAGTACACTTGCACACAAACACACCCCATTACACTCACACACACACACACACACACCAGTACACTCACACACACACACACACCACAACACACTCACACACACACACACACCAATACACTCGCACACACACACACCCCAGAACACTCACACACACAAATACCCCAGTAAATTCAGGCACACACATGCCCCAGTACACTCGCACGCACACATACCCCAGTACACTCACATGCACACACATGCCAGTACACTCACGCAAACACACACCCTAGAACACTCGCACGCACACACACCCCAGTACACTTGCACGCACACACACCCCAGTACACTCGCTGGCTCCCACACCCCAGTACACTCACATGCATTCACACCCCATTACACTCACACGCACACACACCCCAGTAGATTCACACACACACTCACACCCCAGTACACTCACACACACACACACACCCCAGTACACTCGCGCACACACTCACACCCCAGTACACCCGCACACAAACACACCCCAGTACACTCACATGCACACACACGCCAGTACACTCACGCAAACACACACCCTAGAACAGTCGCACGCACATACACCCCAGTACACTCGTAAACACACACACCCCAGTACATTCGCACGCACACACAAACCAGCACACTCGCACAAACCCCACTACTCTCACACACACATACACTCACCAGTACACTCGCACGCACACACTCCCCATTACACTCACAAGCACACACACCCCAGTACATTCACACACACACTCACACCTCAGTACACTCGCACACACACACACACACACACCAGTACACTCGCATGAACACACACACCAGTACACTTGCACGCACACACACCCCAGTATAGCCGCACGCACACACAACCCAGTACACTCGCACGCACACAAACCCCAGTACACTCGCACACACACACACCAGCCCACTCGGACACACAAACACACACCCCAGTACATTCGCACAGACACACACCGCAGTACACTCGCACGCACACACACCCCAGTACACTCACACGCACACACACCCCAGAACACTCACAAGCACACACACCCCAGCACACTCACACGAACACACACCCTAGTACACCCGCATGCACATACACCCCAGTAAACTCACACACTCACACACCCCAGTAAACTGACACACACACACACCGCAGACCACTTGCACGCACACAAACCCAGGTACACTCACATGCACACATACCCCAGTACAATCGCACGCACACGCACCCCAGTACACTCGCACGGACACACGCACCCCAGTACACTCACACGCACACGCAGCCTAGTAGACTCGCACGCATACACACCCCAGTACACTCAAATGCACACACACCTCAGTTTACTCGCACGGACACACACACCCCAGTACACTCGCACGCACACACCCACCCCAGTTTACTCGCATGGACTCACACACAACAGTACACTCACATGCACACACACACCCCAGTACACTCGCACGCACACACACGCCCCAGTAAACTCTCACACACACACACACCCCAGTAGACTCGCACTCACACACACCCCACTACACTCGCAAGCACACATATCCCAGTACACTCGCACGCACACAGAACCCCGTATACCCGCACGCACACACACACCAGCACACTCACACGCACACACACCCCAGTACACTCGCACGCACACAAACCCCAGTACACTCGCACGCACACACACCCCAGTACACTCACACGCACACACACCCCAGTACACTCACACGCACACACACCCTAGTAGATTCGCACACATACACACCCCAGTACACTCACACACAGACACACCAGCCCACTCGGACACAAAAACACACAGCCCAGTACAATCGCACAGACACACACCGCAGTACACTCGCACGCACACACACCCCAGTACACTCGCACGCACACACACCCCAGTACACTCACAAGCACACACACCCCAGTACACTCACACGAACACACACCCTAGTACACCCGCATGCACATACACCCCAGTAAACACACACACTCACACACCCCAGTAAACTCACACACACACACCCCAGACCACTTGCACGTACACACACCCAGGTACACTCACATGCACACATACCCCAGTACACTTGCACGCACACACACCCAGGTACACTCACATGCACACATACCCCAGTACACTCGCACGCACACAAACCCCAGTACACTCACACGCACACACAGCCTAGTAGACTCGCACGCATACGCACCCCAGTACACTCAAATGCACACACACCTCAGTTTACTCGCACGGCCACACACACCCCAGTACACTCGCACGCACACACCTTCCCCAGCTTACTCGCATGGACACACACACAACAGTACACTCACATGCACACACACACCCCAGTACACTCGCACGCACACACACACCCCAGTACACTCTCACACACACACACAGCCCAGTACACTCGCACGCACACACACCCCAGTACACTCGCACGTACACATATCCAAGTACACTCGCACCCACACAGAACCCCGTATACCCGCACGCACACACACACCAGCACACTCACACACACACACACCCCAGAACACTCGCACGCACAACCACACCAGTACTCTGGCAGACACACATCCCAGTTGACTCACACTCACACACACCCCAGTAAACTCGCAAGCACACACACCCCAGTACACTCGCACACACACACACTCAAGTACACTCGCAAGCACACACACCCAGTACACTCGCTCGCACCCAAACCCCAGTACACTCACACGCATTCACACCCCATTACACTCACACGCACACACACCCCAGTACATTCACACACAAACTCACACCCCAGTACACTCGCAACACACACACACCCCAGTACACTCGCACACACACTCACACCCCAGTACACTCACATGCACACACACCCCAGTACACTCACACAAACACACACCCTAGTACACTCGCACGCACATACACCCCAGCACACTCGCAAACACACACACCCCAGTACACTCGCACGCACACACAAACCGGCACACTCGCACACACCCCACTACTCTCAGACACACATACACACACCAGAACACTCGCACGCACACACTCCCCAGTACACTCACAAGCACACACACCCCAGTACATTCACACACACACTCACACCCCAGTACACTTGCACACAAACACACCCCATTACACTCACACACACACACACACACACCAGTACACTCACACACACACACACACCACAGCACACTCACACGCACACACACTCCAGTACACTCGCACACACACACACCCCAGTACACTCACACACACAAATACCCCAGTAAATTCAGGCACACACATGCCCCAGTACACTCGCACGCACACATACCCCAGTACACTCACATGCACACACATGCCAGTACACTCACGCAAACACACACCCTAGAACACTCGCACGCACACACACCCCAGTACACTTGCACGCACACACACCCCAGTACACTCGCTGGCTCCCACACCCCAGTACACTCACATGCATTCACACCCCATTACACTCACACGCACACACACCCCAGTAGATTCACACACACACTCACACCCCAGTACACTCACACACACACACACCCCAGTACACTCGCGCACACACTCACACCCCAGTACACCCGCACACAAACACACCCCAGTACACTCACATGCACACACACGCCAGTACACTCACGCAAACACACACCCTAGAACAGTCGCACGCACATACACCCCAGTACACTCGTAAACACACACACCCCAGTACATTCGCACGCACACACAAACCAGCACACTCGCACAAACCCCACTACTCTCACACACACATACACTCACCAGTACACTCGCACGCACACACTCCCCATTACACTCACAAGCACACACACCCCAGTACATTCACACACACACTCACACCTCAGTACACTCGCACACACACACACACACACACCAGTACACTCGCATGAACACACACACCAGTACACTTGCACGCACACACACCCCAGTATAGCCGCACGCACACACAACCCAGTACACTCGCACGCACACAAACCCCAGTACACTCGCACACACACACACCAGCCCACTCGGACACACAAACACACACCCCAGTACATTCGCACAGACACACACCGCAGTACACTCGCACGCACACACACCCCAGTACACTCACACGCACACACACCCCAGAACACTCACAAGCACACACACCCCAGCACACTCACACGAACACACACCCTAGTACACCCGCATGCACATACACCCCAGTAAACTCACACACTCACACACCCCAGTAAACTGACACACACACACACCGCAGACCACTTGCACGCACACAAACCCAGGTACACTCACATGCACACATACCCCAGTACAATCGCACGCACACGCACCCCAGTACACTCGCACGGACACACGCACCCCAGTACACTCACACGCACACGCAGCCTAGTAGACTCGCACGCATACACACCCCAGTACACTCAAATGCACACACACCTCAGTTTACTCGCACGGACACACACACCCCAGTACACTCGCACGCACACACCCACCCCAGTTTACTCGCATGGACTCACACACAACAGTACACTCACATGCACACACACACCCCAGTACACTCGCACGCACACACACGCCCCAGTAAACTCTCACACACACACACACCCCAGTAGACTCGCACTCACACACACCCCACTACACTCGCAAGCACACATATCCCAGTACACTCGCACGCACACAGAACCCCGTATACCCGCACGCACACACACACCAGCACACTCACACGCACACACACCCCAGTACACTCGCACGCACACAAACCCCAGTACACTCGCACGCACACACACCCCAGTACACTCACACGCACACACACCCCAGTACACTCACACGCACACACACCCTAGTAGATTCGCACACATGCACACCCCAGTACACTCACACACAGACACACCAGCCCACTCGGACACAAAAACACACAGCCCAGTACAATCGCACAGACACACACCGCAGTACACTCGCACGCACACACACCCCAGTACACTCGCACGCACACACACCCCAGTACACTCACAAGCACACACACCCCAGTACACTCACACGAACACACACCCTAGTACACCCGCATGCACATACACCCCAGTAAACACACACACTCACACACCCCAGTAAACTCACACACACACACCCCAGACCACTTGCACGTACACACACCCAGGTACACTCACATGCACACATACCCCAGTACACTTGCACGCACACACACCCAGGTACACTCACATGCACACATACCCCAGTACACTCGCACGCACACAAACCCCAGTACACTCACACGCACACACAGCCTAGTAGACTCGCACGCATACGCACCCCAGTACACTCAAATGCACACACACCTCAGTTTACTCGCACGGCCACACACACCCCAGTACACTCGCACGCACACACCTTCCCCAGCTTACTCGCATGGACACACACACAACAGTACACTCACATGCACACACACACCCCAGTACACTCGCACGCACACACACACCCCAGTACACTCTCACACACACACACACCCCAGTACACTCGCACGCACACACACCCCAGTACACTCGCACGTACACATATCCAAGTACACTCGCACCCACACAGAACCCCGTATACCCGCACGCACACACACACCAGCACACTCACACACACACACACCCCAGAACACTCGCACGCACAACCACACCAGTACTCTGGCAGACACACATCCCAGTTGACTCACACTCACACACACCCCAGTAAACTCGCAAGCACACACACCCCAGTACACTCGCACACACACACACTCAAGTACACTCGCAAGCACACACACCCAGTACACTCGCTCGCACCCAAACCCCAGTACACTCACACGCATTCACACCCCATTACACTCACATGCACACACACCCCAGTACATTCACACACACACTCACACCCCAGTACACTCGCAACACACACACACCCCAGTACACTCGCACACACACTCTCACCCCAGTACACTCACATGCACACACACCCCAGTACACTCACACAAACACACACCCTAGTCCACTCGCACGCACATACACCCCAGCACACTCGCAAACACACACACCCCAGTACACTCGCACGCACACACAAACCGGCACACTCGCACACACCCCACTACTCTCAGACACACATACACACACCAGAACACTCGCACGCACACACTCCCCAGTACACTCACAAGCACACACACCCCAGTACATTCACACACACACTCACACCCCAGTACACTTGCACACAAACACACCCCATTACACTCACACACACACACACACACACCAGTACACTCACACACACACACACACCACAGCACACTCACACGCACACACACTCCAGTACACTCGCACACACACACACCCCAGTACACTCACACACACAAATACCCCAGTAAATTCAGGCACACACATGCCCCAGTACACTCGCACGCACACATACCCCAGTACACTCACATGCACACACATGCCAGTACACTCACGCAAACACACACCCTAGAACACTCGCACGCACATACACCCCAGTACACTCGCAAACACACACACCTCAGTACATTCGCACGCACACACAAACCAGCACACTCGCACACACCCCACTACTTTCACACACACATACACTCACCAGTACACTCGCACGCACACACTCCCCATTACACTCACAAGCAAACACACCCCAGTACATTCACACACACACTCACACCCCAGTACACTCGCACACACACACACACACACACACCAGTACACTTGCACGCACACACACCCCAGTATACCCGCACGCACACAAACCCCAGTACACTCACACGAACACACACCCTAGTAGATTCGCACACATACACACCCCAGTTCACTCGCACACAGACACACCAGCCCACTCGGACACAAAAACACACCTCCCAGTACACTCGCACGCACACACACCCCAGTACACTCACAAGCACACACACCCCAGTACACTCACACGAACACACACCCTAGTACACCCGCATGCACATACACCCCAGTAAACTCACACACTCACACACCCCAGTAAACTCACACACACACACCCCAGACCACTTGCACGCACACACACCCAGGTACACTCACATGCACACATACCCCAGTACACTTGCACGCACACACACCCAGGTACACTCACATGCACACATACCCCAGTACACTCGCACGCACACAAACCCCAGTACACTCGCACGGACACACGCACCCCAGTACACTCACACGCACACACAGCCTAGTAGACTCGCACGCATACACACCCCAGTACACTCAAATGCACACACACCTCAGTTTACTCGCACGGCCACACACACCCCAGTACACTCGCACGCACACACCTTCCCCAGTTTACTCGCATGGACACACACACAACAGTACACTCACATGCACACACACACCCCAGTACACTCGCACGCACACACACACCCCAGTACACTCTCACACACACACACACCCCAGTACACTCGCACACACACACACCCCAGTACACTCGCACGTACACATATCCAAGTACACTCGCACCCACACAGAACCCCGTATACCCGCACGCACACACACACCAGCACACTCACACACACACACACCCCAGAACACTCGCACGCACAACCACACCAGTACTCTGGCAGACACACATCCCAGTTGACTCGCACGCACACACACCCCAGTACACTCACAAGCACACACACCCCAGTACACTCACACGAACACACACCCTAGTACACCCGCATGCACATACACCCCAGTAAACTCACACACTCACACACCCCAGTAAACTCACACACACACACCCCAGACCACTTGCACGCACACACACCCAGGTACACTCACATGCACACATACCCCAGTACACTTGCACGCACACACACCCAGGTACACTCACATGCACACATACCCCAGTACACTCGCACGCACACAAACCCCAGTACACTCGCACGGACAACGCACCCCAGTACACTCACACGCACACACAGCCTAGTAGACTCGCACGCATACACACCCCTGTACACTCAAATGCACACACACCTCAGTTTACTCGCACGGCCACACACACCCCAGTACACTCGCACGCACACACCTTCCCCAGTTTACTCGCATGGACACACACACAACAGTACACTCACATGCACACACAGACCCCAGTACACTCGCACGCACACACACACCCCAGTACACTCGCACGCACACACACACCCCAGTACACTCTCACACACACACACCCCAGTACACTTGCACGCACACACACCCCAGTACACTCGCACGTACACATATCCAAGTACACTCGCACCCACACAGAACCCCGTATACCCGCACGCACACACACACCAGCACACTCACACACACACACACCCCAGAACACTCGCACGCACAACCACACCAGTACTCTGGCAGACACACATCCCAGTTGACTCACACTCACACACACCCCAGTAAACTCGCAAGCACACACACCCCAGTACACTCTCACACACACACACACCCCAGTACACTCGCACGCACACACACCCCAGTACACTCGCACGTACACATATCCAAGTACACTCGCACCCACACAGAACCCCGTATACCCGCACGCACACACACACCAGCACACTCACACACACACACACCCCAGAACACTCGCACGCACAACCACACCAGTACTCTGGCAGACACACATCCCAGTTGACTCGCACGCACACACACCCCAGTACACTCACAAGCACACACACCCCAGTACACTCACACGAACACACACCCTAGTACACCCGCATGCACATACACCCCAGTAAACTCACACACTCACACACCCCAGTAAACTCACACACACACACCCCAGACCACTTGCACGCACACACACCCAGGTACACTCACATGCACACATACCCCAGTACACTTGCACGCACACACAGCCAGGTACACTCACATGCACACATACCCCAGTACACTCGCACGCACACAAACCCCAGTACACTCGCACGGACACACGCACCCCAGTACACTCACACGCACACACAGCCTAGTAGACTCGCACGCATACACACCCCAGTACACTCAAATGCACACACACCTCAGTTTACTCGCACGGCCACACACACCCCAGTACACTCGCACGCACACACCTTCCCCAGTTTACTCGCATGGACACACACACAACAGTACACTCACATGCACACACACACCCCAGTACACTCGCACGCACACACACACCCCAGTACACTCTCACACACACACACACCCCAGTACACTTGCACGCACACACACCCCAGTACACTCGCACGTACACATATCCAAGTCCACTCGCACCCACACAGAACCCCGTATACCCGCACGCACACACACACCAGCACACTCACACACACACACACCCCAGAACACTCGCACGCACAACCACACCAGTACTCTGGCAGACACACATCCCAGTTGACTCACACTCACACACACCCCAGTAAACTCGCAAGCACACACACCCCAGTACACTCGCACACACACACAACCCAGTACACTCGCAAGCACACACACCCCAGTAAACTCGCACGCAAACACACCCCAGTACACTCGCATGCACACACACCACAGTACACCCGCACGCACACACACCCAGTACACTCGCTCGCACCCAAACCCCAGTACACTCACACGCATTCACACCCCATTACACTCACATGCACACACACCCCAGTACATTCACACACACACTCACACCCCAGTACACTCGCAACACACACACACCCCAGTACACTCGCACACACACTCTCACCCCAGTACACTCACATGCACACACACCCCAGTACACTCACACAAACACACACCCTAGTACACTCGCACGCACATACACCCCAGCACACTCGCAAACACACACACCCCAGTACACTCGCACGCACACACAAACCGGCACACTCGCACACACCCCACTACTCTCAGACACACATACACACACCAGAACACTCGCACGCACACACTCCCCAGTACACTCACAAGCACACACACCCCAGTACATTCACACACACACTCACACCCCAGTACACTTGCACACAAACACACCCCATTACACTCACACACACACACACACACACACCAGTACACTCACACACACACACACACCACAGCACACTCACACGCACACAAACTCCAGTACACTCGCACACACACACACCCCAGTACACTCACACACACAAATACCCCAGTAAATTCAGGCACACACATGCCCCAGTACACTCGCACGCACACATACCCCAGTACACTCACATGCACACACATGCCAGTACACTCACGCAAACACACACCCTAGAACACTCGCACGCACATACACCCCAGTACACTCGCAAACACACACACCTCAGTACATTCGCACGCACACACAAACCAGCACACTCGCACACACCCCACTACTCTCACACACACATACACTCACCAGTACACTCGCACGCACACACTCCCCATTACACTCACAAGCAAACACACCCCAGTACATTCACACACACACTCACACCCCAGTACACTCGCACACACACACACACACACACACCAGTACACTTGCACGCACACACTCCCCAGTATACCCGCACGCACACACAACCCAGTACACTCGCACGCACACAAACCCCAGTACACTCGCACGCTCACACACCCCAGTACACTCACACGCACACACACCCCAGTACACTCACACGAACACACACCCTTGTAGATTCGCACGCATACACATCCCAGTACACTCGCACACACACACACCAGCCCACTCGGACACACAAACACACACCCCAGTACACTCGCACAGACACACACCGCAGTACATTCGCACGCACACACACCACAGTACACTTGCACGCACACACACCCCGGTACATTCACACACACACTCACACCCCAGTACACTCGCAACACACACACACCCCAGTACACTCGCACACACACTCACACCCCAGTACACTCACATGCACACACACCCCAGTACACTCACACAAACACACACCCTAGTACACTCGCACGCACATACACCCCAGCACACTCACACACACACACACCCCAGTAAACTGACACACACACACACCCCAGACCACTTGCACACACACACACTCAGGTACACTCACAAGCACACATACCCCAGTACACTCGCACGCACACAAACCCCAGTACACTCGCACAGACACACGCACCCCAGTACACTCACACGCACACACAGCCTAGAAGACCCGCACGCATACACACCCAAGTACACTCAAATGCACACACACCTCAGTTTACTCACACGGACACACACACTCCAGTACACTCACATGCACAAACACACCCCAGTACACTCGCATAGACACACACACAACAGTACACTCACACGCACACACACACCCCAGTACACTCGCACGCACACACACACCCCAGTAAACTCTCACACACTCACACACCCCAGTACACTCGCACGCACACACACACCCCAGTAAACTCTCACACACTCACACACCCCAGTACACTCGCACGCACACACACCCCAGTACACTCGCACGCACACACATCCCAGTACACTCGCACGCACACAGAACCCCGTATACCCGCACGCACACACACACCAGCACACTCACACGCACACACACCCCAGTACACCCGCACGCACACACACCCCAGTACATTCACACACACACTCACACACCCCACTACTCTCAGACACACATACACACACCAGTACACTCGCACGCACACACTCCCCAGTACACTCACAAGCACACACACCCCAGTACATTCACACACACACTCACACCCCAGTACACTTGCACACAACCACACCCCATTACACTCACACGCACACATATCCCAGTACACTCGCATGCACACACACCCCAGTACATTCACACGCACACACACACCCCAGTACACTCACACGAACACACACCCTAGTAGATTCGCACACATACACACCCCAGTACACTCGCACACAGACACACCAGCCCACTCGGACACAAAAATACACACCCCAGTACAATCGCACAGACACACACCGCAGTACACTCGCACGCACACACACCCCAGTACACTCGCACGCACACACACCCCAGTACACTCACAAGCACACACACCCCAGTACACTCACATGAACACACACCCTAGTACACCCGCATGCACATACACCCCATTGAACTCACACACTCACACACCCCAGTAAACTCACACACACACACCCCAGACCACTTGCACGCACACACACCCAGGTACACTCACATGCACACATACCCCAGTACACTTGCACGCACACACACCCAGGTACACTCACATGCACACATACCCCAGTACACTCGCACGCACACAAACCCCAGTACACTCGCACGGACACACGCACCCCAGTACACTCACACGCACACACAGCCTAGTAGACTCGCACGCATACACACCCCAGTACACTCAAATGCACACACACCTCAGTTTACTCGCACGGCCACACACACCCCAGTACACTCGCACGCACACACCTTCCCCAGTTTACTCGCATGGACACACACACAACAGTACACTCACATGCACACACACACCCCAGTACACGCGCACGCACACACACACCCCAGTACACTCTCACACACACACACACCCCAGTACACTCGCACGCACACACACACCCCAGTACACACTCACACGCACACACACACCAGCACACTCACACACACACACACCCCAGAACACTCGCACGCACAACCACACCAGTACTCTGGCAGACACACATCCCAGTTGACTCACACTCACACACACCCCAGTAAACTCGCAAGCACACACACCCAAGTACACTCGCACACACACACACTCAAGTACACTCGCAAGCACACACACCCCAGTAAACTCGCACGCAAACACACCCCAGTACACTCACATGCACACACACCACAGTACACTCGCACGCACACACACCCAGTACACTCGCTCGCACCCAAACCCCAGTACACTCACACGCATTCACACCCCATTACACTCACACGCACACACACCCCAGTACATTCACACACACACTCACACCCCAGTACACTCGCAACACACACACACCCCAGTACACTCGCACACACACTCACACCCCAGTACACTCACATGCACACACACCCCAGTACACTCACACAAACACACACCCTAGTACACTCGCACGCACATACACCCCAGCACACTCGCAAACACACACACCCTAGTACACTCGCACGCACACACAAACCGGCACACTCGCACACACCCCACTACTCTCAGACACACATACACACACCAGTACACTCGCACGCACACACTCCCCAGTACACTCACAAGCACACACACCCCAGTACATTCACACACACACTCACACCCCAGTACACTTGCACACAAACACACCCCATTACACTCACACACACACACACACACCAGTACACTCACACACACACACACACCACAGCACACTCACACGCACACACACCCCAGTACACTCGCACACACACACACCCCAGTACACTCACACACACAAATACCCCAGTAAATTCAGGCACACACATGCCCCAGTACACTCGCATGCACACATACCCCAGTACACTCACATGCACACACATGCCAGTACACTCACGCAAACACACACCCTAGAACACTCGCACGCACATACACCCCAGTACACTCGCAAACACACACACCTCAGTACATTCGCACGCACACACAAACCAGCACACTCGCACACACCCCACTACTCTCACACACACATACACTCACCAGTACACTCGCACGCACACACTCCCCATTACACTCACAAGCAAACACACCCCAGTACATTCACACACACACTCACACCCCAGTACACTCGCACACACACACACACACACCAGTACACTTGCACGCACACACACCCCAGTATACCCGCACGCACACACAACCCAGTACACTCGCACGCACACAAACCCCAGTACACTCGCACGCTCACACACCCCAGTACACTCACACGCACACACACCCCAGTACACTCACACGAACACACACCCTAGTAGATTCGCACGCATACACACCCCAGTACACTCGCACACACACACACCAGCCCACTCGGACACACAAACACACACCCCAGTACACTTGCACAGACACACACCGCAGTACATTCGCACGCACACACACCCCAGTACACTCGCACGCACACACACCCCACTACACTCACAAGCACACACACCCCAGCACACTCACACGAACACACACCCTAGTACACCCGCATGCACATACACCCCAGTAAACTCACACACTCACACACCCCAGTAAACTCACACACACACACACCCCAGACCACTTGCACAAACACACACTCAGGTACACTCACAAGCACACATACCCCAGTACACTCGCACGCACACAAACCCCAGTACACTCGCACAGACACACGCACCCCAGTACACTCACACGCACACACAGCCTAGAAGACTCGCACGCATACACACCCAAGTACACTCAAATGCACACACACCTCAGTTTACTCACACGGACACACACACCCCAGTACACTCACATGCACAAACCCACCCCAGTACACTCGCATAGACACACACACAACAGTACACTCACAAGCACACACACACCCCAGTACACTCGCACGCACACACACACCCCAGTAAACTCTCACACACACACACACCCCAGCACACTCGCACGCACACACACCCCAGTACACTCGCACGCACACACACACCAGTACTCTTGCAGGCACACATCCCAGTTGACTCACACTCACACACACCCCAGTAAACGCGCAAGCACACACACCCCAGTACACTCGCACACACACACACCCCAGTACACTCGCATGCACACACACCCCAGTACACTCGCATGCACACACACCCCAGTACACTCGCACGCACACACACCCAGTACACTCGCTCGCACCCACACCCCAGTACACTCACACGCATTCACACCCCATTTCACTCACACTCACACACACCCCAGTACATTCACATACACACTCACACCCCAGTACACTCGCAACACACACACACCCCAGTACACTCACATGCACACACACCCCAGTACACTCACACAAACACACACCCTAGTACACTCGCACGCACATACACCCCAGCACACTCGCAAGCACACACACCCCAGTACACTCGCACGCACACACAAACCGGCACACTCGCACACACCCCACTACTCTCAGACACACATACACACACCAGTACACTCGCACGCACACACTCCCCAGTACACTCATAAGCACACACACCCCAGTACATTCACACACACACTCACACCCCAGTACACTTGCACACAAACACACCCCAGTACACTCACACACACACACTCACCACAGCACACTCACACGCACACACACTCCAGTAAACTCGCACACACACACACCCCAGTACACTCACACACACAAACACCCCAGTAAATTCAGGCACACACATGCCCCAGTACACTCGCACGGACACATACCCCAGTATACTCACATGCACACACACCCCAGTACACTCACATGCACACAGACCCCAGTACACTCACACGAACACGCACCCTAGTACACTTGCATGCACATACACCCCAGTACACTCGCAAACACACACACCCCAGTACACTCGCACGCGCACACAAACCGGCACACTCACACACACCCCACTACTCTCACACACACATACACACCCCAGTACACTCGCACGCACACACTCCCCAGTACACTCACAAGCACACAAACCCAAGCAAACTTGCACAGACACATACACCCCAGTACACTCACACGCACACACACCCTAGTACACTCACATGCACACACACCCCAGTACACTCACACACACACACACCCCATTACACTTGCACACACACAACCCAGTAAACTCGCATGCACACACACCCCAGTACACTCGCACGCACAGACACTCCAGAACACTCGCATGCACACACACCCCAGTAAAGGCGCACGCACACACACCGCAGTACACTCGCACGCACACACACACCACTGTACACTCACACACACACACACACCAGTAAACTCACACACACACACACACCAGTACACTCGCATGAACACACACCCCAGTACACTTGAACGCACACACACCCCAGTACACTCGCTCGCACACCCACCCCAGTACACTCACATGCACACACACCCCAGTACACTCACACGAACACACACCTTAGTAGATTCGCACACATGCACACCCCAGTACACTCGCACACACACACACCCCAGTACACTCGCAAGCACACACACCCCAGTACACTCGCACGCACACACACCCCAGTACACTCGCATGCACACACACCCCATTACACTCGCACGCACACACACCCCAGTACACTTGCACGCACACACACCCCAGTACACTCGCTCGCACCCACACCCCAGTACACTCACATGCATTCACACCCCATTACACTCACACACACACACACCCCAGTAGATTCACACACACACTCACACCCCAGTACACTCGCACACACACACACCCCAGTACACTCGCACACACACTCACACCCCAGTACACCCGCACACAAACACACCCCAGTACACTCACATGCACACACATGCCAGTACACTCACTCAAACACACACCCTAGAACACTCGCACGCACATACACACCAGTACACTCGCAAACAAACACACCCCAGTACATTCGCACGCACACACAAACCGGCACACTCGCACACACCCCACTACTCTCAGACACACATACACACACCAGTACACTCGCACGCACACACTCCCCAGTACACTCATAAGCACACACACCCCAGTACATTCACACACACACTCACACCCCAGTACACTTGCACACAAACACACCCCAGTACACTCACACACACACACTCACCACAGCACACTCACACGCACACACACTCCAGTAAACTCGCACACACACACACCCCAGTACACTCACACACACAAACACCCCAGTAAATTCAGGCACACACAAGCCCCAGTACACTCGCACGGACACATACCCCAGTATACTCACATGCACACACACCCCAGTACACTCACATGCACACACACCCCAGTACACTCACACGAACACGCACCCTAGTACACTCGCATGCACATACACCCCAGTACACTCGCAAACACACACACCCCAGTACACTCGCACGCGCACACAAACCGGCACACTCGCACACACCCCACTACTCTCACATACACATACACACACCAGTACACTCGCACGCACACACTCCCCAGTACACTCACAAGCACACAAACCCCAGCAAACTTGCACAAACACATACACCCCAGTACACTCACACGCACACACACCCTAGTGCACTCACATGCACACACACCCCAGTACACTCACACACACACACACCCCATTACACTTGCACACACACAACCCAGTAAACTCGCATGCACACACACCCCAGTACACTCGCACGCACAGATACTCCAGAACACTCGCATGCACACACACCCCAGTAAAGGCGCACGCACACACACCGCAGTACACTCGCACGCACACACACACCACTGTACACTCACACACACACACACACCCCAGTAAACTCACACACACACACACACCAGTACACTCGCATGAACACACACCCCAGTACACTTGCACGCACACACACCCCAGTACACTCGTTCGCACACCCACCCCAGTACACTCACATGCACACACACCCCAGTACACTCACACGAACACACACCTTAGTAGATTCGCACACATGCACACCCCAGTACACTCGCACACACACACACCCCAGTACACTCGCAAGCACACACACCCCAGTAAACTCACAAGCACACACACCCCAGTACACTCGCATGCACACACACCCCAGTACACTCGCACGCACACACACCCCAGTACACTCGCTCGCACCCACACCCCAGTACACTCACATGCATTCACACCCCATTACACTCACACACACACACACCCCAGTAGATTCACACACACACTCACACCCCAGTACACTCGCACACACACACACCCCAGTACACTCGCACACACACTCACACCCCAGTACACCCGCACACAAACACACCCCAGTACACTCACATGCACACACATGCCAGTACACTCACTCAAACACACACCCTAGAACACTCGCACGCACATACACACCAGTACACTCGCAAACAAACACACCCCAGTACATTCGCATGCACACACAAACCGGCACACTCGCACACACCCCACTACTCTCAGACACACATACACACACCAGTACACTCGCACGCACACACTCCCCAGTACACTCATAAGCACACACACCCCAGTACATTCACACACACACTCACACCCCAGTACACTTGCACACAAACACACCCCAGTACACTCACACACACACACTCACCACAGCACACTCACACGCACACACACTCCAGTAAACTCGCACACACACACACCCCAGTACACTCACACACACAAACACCCCAGTAAATTCAGGCACACACAAGCCCCAGTACACTCGCACGGACACATACCCCAGTATACTCACATGCACACACACCCCAGTACACTCACATGCACACACACCCCAGTACACTCACACGAACACGCACCCTAGTACACTCGCATGCACATACACCCCAGTACACTCGCAAACACACACACCCCAGTACACTCGCACGCGCACACAAACCGGCACACTCGCACACACCCCACAACTCTCACACACACATACACACACCAGTACACTCGCACGCACACACTCCCCAGTACACTCACAAGCACACAAACCCCAGCAAACTTGCACAGACACATACACCCCAGTACACTCATACGCACACACACCCTAGTACACTCACATGCACACACACCCCAGTACACTCACACACACACACACCCCATTACACTTGCACACACACAACCCAGTAAACTCGCATGCACACACACCCCAGTACACTCGCACGCACAGACACTCCAGAACACTCGCATGCACACACACCCCAGTAAAGGCGCACGCACACACACCGCAGTACACTCGCACGCACACACACACCACTGTACACTCACACACACACACATCCCAGTAAACTCACACACACACACACACCAGTACACTCGCATGAACACACACCCCAGTACACTTGCACGCACACACACCCCAGTACACTCGCTCGCACACCCACCCCAGTACACTCACATGCACACACACCCCAGTACACTCACACGAACACACACCTTAGTAGATTCGCACACATGCACACCCCAGTACACTCGCACACACACACACCCCAGTACACTCGCAAGCACACACACCCCAGTACACTCGCACGCACACACACCCCAGTACACTCGCATGCACACACACCCCATTACACTCGCACGCACACACACCCCAGTACACTTGCACGCACACACACCCCAGTACACTCGCTCGCACCCACACCCTAGTACACTCACATGCACACACACCCCAGTACACTCACACACACACACACCCCATTACACTTGCACACACACAACCCAGTAAACTCGCATGCACACACACCCCAGTACACTCGCACGCACAGACACTCCAGAACACTCGCATGCACACACACCCCAGTAAAGGCGCACGCACACACACCGCAGTACACTCGCACGCACACACACACCACTGTACACTCACACACACACACACACACCAGTAAACTCACACACACACACACACCAGTACACTCGCATGAACACACACCCCAGTACACTTGCACGCACACACACCCCAGTACACTCGCTCGCACACCCACCCCAGTACACTCACATGCACACACACCCCAGTACACTCACACGAACACACACCTTAGTAGATTCGCACACATGCACACCCCAGTACACTCGCACACACACACACCCCAGTACACTCGCAAGCACACACACCCCAGTACACTCGCACGCACACACACCCCAGTACACTCGCATGCACACACACCCCATTACACTCGCACGCACACACACCCCAGTACACTTGCACGCACACACACCCCAGTACACTCGCTCGCACCCACACCCCAGTACACTCACATGCATTCACACCCCATTACACTCACACACACACACACCCCAGTAGATTCACACACACACTCACACCCCAGTACACTCGCACACACACACACCCCAGTACACTCGCACACACACTCACACCCCAGTACACCCGCACACAAACACACCCCAGTACACTCACATGCACACACATGCCAGTACACTCACTCAAACACACACCCTAGAACACTCGCACGCACATACACACCAGTACACTCGCAAACAAACACACCCCAGTACATTCGCACGCACACACAAACCGGCACACTCGCACACACCCCACTACTCTCAGACACACATACACACACCAGTACACTCGCACGCACACACTCCCCAGTACACTCATAAGCACACACACCCCAGTACATTCACACACACACTCACACCCCAGTACACTTGCACACAAACACACCCCAGTACACTCACACACACACACTCACCACAGCACACTCACACGCACACACACTCCAGTAAACTCGCACACACACACACCCCAGTACACTCACACACACAAACACCCCAGTAAATTCAGGCACACACAAGCCCCAGTACACTCGCACGGACACATACCCCAGTATACTCACATGCACACACACCCCAGTACACTCACATGCACACACACCCCAGTACACTCACACGAACACGCACCCTAGTACACTCGCATGCACATACACCCCAGTACACTCGCAAACACACACACCCCAGTACACTCGCACGCGCACACAAACCGGCACACTCGCACACACCCCACTACTCTCACATACACATACACACACCAGTACACTCGCACGCACACACTCCCCAGTACACTCACAAGCACACAAACCCCAGCAAACTTGCACAAACACATACACCCCAGTACACTCACACGCACACACACCCTAGTGCACTCACATGCACACACACCCCAGTACACTCACACACACACACACCCCATTACACTTGCACACACACAACCCAGTAAACTCGCATGCACACACACCCCAGTACACTCGCACGCACAGATACTCCAGAACACTCGCATGCATACACACCCCAGTAAAGGCGCACGCACACACACCGCAGTACACTCGCACGCACACACACACCACTGTACACTCACACACACACACACACCCCAGTAAACTCACACACACACACACACCAGTACACTCGCATGAACACACACCCCAGTACACTTGCACGCACACACACCCCAGTACACTCGTTCGCACACCCACCCCAGTACACTCACATGCACACACACCCCAGTACACTCACACGAACACACACCTTAGTAGATTCGCACACATGCACACCCCAGTACACTCGCACACACACACACCCCAGTACACTCGCAAGCACACACACCCCAGTAAACTCACAAGCACACACACCCCAGTACACTCGCATGCACACACACCCCAGTACACTCGCACGCACACACACCCCAGTACACTCGCTCGCACCCACACCCCAGTACACTCACATGCATTCACACCCCATTACACTCACACACACACACACCCCAGTAGATTCACACACACACTCACACCCCAGTACACTCGCACACACACACACCCCAGTACACTCGCACACACACTCACACCCCAGTACACCCGCACACAAACACACCCCAGTACACTCACATGCACACACATGCCAGTACACTCACTCAAACACACACCCTAGAACACTCGCACGCACATACACACCAGTACACTTGCAAACAAACACACCCCAGTACATTCGCACGCACACACAAACCGGCACACTCGCACACACCCCACTACTCTCAGACACACATACACACACCAGTACACTCGCACGCACACACTCCCCAGTACACTCATAAGCACACACACCCCAGTACATTCACACACACACTCACACCCCAGTACACTTGCACACAAACACACCCCAGTACACTCACACACACACACTCACCACAGCACACTCACACGCACACACACTCCAGTAAACTCGCACACACACACACCCCAGTACACTCACACACACAAACACCCCAGTAAATTCAGGCACACACAAGCCCCAGTACACTCGCACGGACACATACCCCAGTATACTCACATGCACACACACCCCAGTACACTCACATGCACACACACCCCAGTACACTCACACGAACACGCACCCTAGTACACTCGCATGCACATACACCCCAGTACACTCGCAAACACACACACCCCAGTACACTCGCACGCGCACACAAACCGGCACACTCGCACACACCCCACAACTCTCACACACACATACACACACCAGTACACTCGCACGCACACACTCCCCAGTACACTCACAAGCACACAAACCCCAGCAAACTTGCACAGACACATACACCCCAGTACACTCATACGCACACACACCCTAGTACACTCACATGCACACACACCCCAGTACACTCACACACACACACACCCCATTACACTTGCACACACACAACCCAGTAAACTCGCATGCACACACACCCCAGTACACTCGCACGCACAGACACTCCAGAACACTCGCATGCACACACACCCCAGTAAAGGTGCACGCACACACACCGCAGTACACTCGCACGCACACACACACCACTGTACACTCACACACACACACATCCCAGTAAACTCACACACACACACACACCAGTACACTCGCATGAACACACACCCCAGTACACTTGCACGCACACACACCCCA
Organism: Carcharodon carcharias; assembly: GCF_017639515.1. NCBI lineage: Eukaryota > Metazoa > Chordata > Chondrichthyes > Lamniformes > Lamnidae > Carcharodon > Carcharodon carcharias. The sequence continues at coordinate 643,845 of NW_024470692.1, forward strand.
GTACACTCGCTCGCACACCCACCCCAGTACACTCACATGCACACACACCCCAGTACACTCACACGAACACACACCTTAGTAGATTCGCACACATGCACACCCCAGTACACTCGCACACACACACACCCCAGTACACTCGCAAGCACACACACCCCAGTACACTCGCACGCACACACACCCCAGTACACTCGCATGCACACACACCCCATTACACTCGCACGCACACACACCCCAGTACACTTGCACGCACACACACCCCAGTACACTCGCTCGCACCCACACCCCAGTACACTCACATGCATTCACACCCCTTTACACTCACACACACACACACCCCAGTAGATTCACACACACACTCACACCCCAGTACACTCGCACACACACACACCCCAGTACACTCGCACACACACTCACACCCCAGTACACCCGCACACAAACACACCCCAGTACACTCACATGCACACACATGCCAGTACACTCACGCAAACACACACCCTAGAACACTCGCACGCACATACACACCAGTACACTCGCAAACAAACACACCCCAGTACATTCGCACGCACACACAAACCAGCACACTCGCACACACCCCACTATTCTCACACACACATACACTCACCAGTACACTCGCACGCACACACTCCCCATATCACTCACAAGCACACACACCCCAGTACATTCACACACGCACTCACACCCCAGTACACTCGCACACACACTCACACCCCAGTAGACTCGCACACAAACACACCCCAGTACACTCACACACACACACACACACACACCAGTACACTCACACACACACACACACCCCAGCACACTCACACGCACACACACTCCAGTACACTCACACACACACACACCCCAGTACACTCACACACACAAACACCCCAGTAAACTCAGACACACACATGCCCCAGTACACTCGCACACACACATACCCCAGTACACTCGCCACACACTCACCCCAGTATACTCGCACCCACACACCCCCTAGTACACTCACATGCACACACACCCCAGTGCACTCACACGAACACACACCCTAGTACACTCGCACGCACACACACCCCAGTACACTCACATGCACACACACCCCAGTACACTCACACGAACACACACCCTAGTACACTCGCACGCACATACACCCCAGTACACTCGCAAACACACACACCCCAGTACACTCGCACGCACACACAAACCAGCACACTCGCACACAACCCAGTACTCTCGCACGCACACACTCCCCAGTACACTCACAAGCACACAAACCCCAGTACACTCACACACACACACACACCAGCAAACTCGCACAGACACATACACCCCAGTACACTCGCATGCACACACACCCCAGTACACTCGCTCGCACCCACACACCAGTACACTCACACGCATTCACACCCCATTACACTAGCACGCACACACACCCCAGTACATTCACACACACACTCACACCCCAGTACACTCGCACACACACACACACTCCAGTACACTCACACGCACACACACCCTAGTACAATCACACACACACACACACCCCAGTACACTCGCCACACACACAAACCCCAGTACAGTAACACGCACACACACCAGAGTACAATCGCACACACAAACAACCCAGGACACTTGCACGCACACACAACCCAGGACACTCACACACACACACACCCCAATACACTCAAACACACACACACCCCAGTACACTCACACACACACACACACACCCCAGTACACTCGCACACACCCCAGTACACTCACACACACACACACCCCAGTACACTCACACACACACACACCCTAGAGCATCGCACACATACACACCCCAGTACACACGCACACCAGCGCACTCGGACACACAAACACACACTCCAGTACACTCGCACACACACACACCCCAGAACACTCGCACGCACACAGACCCCAGTACACTCGCACGCACACACATCCCAGTACACTCGCACGCACAAACACACCACAGTACACTCACACACACACACACCCCAGTACACTCACATGAACACACACCCCAGTACACTTGAACGCGCACAAACACCAGTATTCCCGCACGCACACACACCCTAGTACACTCGCACGCACAGACACCCCAGTACACTTGCACACACACACACCCCAGTACACTCGCACTCATACACACCACAGTACACTCGCACGCACACACACCCCAGTACACTCGCACGCACACACACCCCAGTACACTCACACGCACACACACCCCATTAGACTCGCACGCACACACACACACGCCAGTAAACTCACACAGACCCCAGTACACTCACACGCACACACACCCCATTACACTCGCACACACACACACACACGCCAGTAAACTCACACACACCCCAGTACACTCGCACGCACACAAACCCAAGTATACACACACGCACACACACCTAGGTACACTCACATGCACACACACCCCAGTACACTCACACACACACCCCAGTACACTCATGCACGCACACACCCCAGGACACTCACACACAAACCCCAGTATACTCATGCACACACACACACCCCAGTATGCTCACACACACAAACACCCCAGCACACTCGCACACACACATACTCCCCAGTACACTCACAAACAAAGCCCAGTACACTCACACACAAACACACACCCCAGTACACTCACACACACACACACCCCAGTACACTCGCACACACACACACACCCCAGCACACTCACACGCACACACACCCCAGTACACTCACATACACACACACACCCCAGTACACTCACATACACACACACAACCCAGTACATTCGCACAGACAAACACACCCCAGTACACTCGCACGCGCACACATCCAGGTACACTCACATGCACGCTCACCCCAGTACAGTCACACATACACACACTCCAGTACACTCACACGCACACACACCCAGTACAATCACACACACACACACACACACACCCGAGTACAGTCACACGCACACACACCCGAGTACAATCGCACACACAAACAACCCAGGACACTCGCACGCACACACAACCCAGGACATTCGCACACACACACACACCCCAGTACACTCGCACACACACACACCCAAGTACACTCACACACACACACACCAGTACACTCATGCACAAACACACACCCCATTACACAAACACACGCACGCACACAGCAGTCCGCTCACACACACACACACAACCCAGCACACTCACACGCACACACACCCCAGTACACTCACATACACACACACACCCCAGTACACTCACATACACACACACAACCCAGTACATTCGCACAGACAAACACACCCCAGTACACTCGCACGCGCACACATCCAGGTACACTCACATGCACGCTCACCCCAGTACAGTCACACATACACACACTCCAGTACACTCACACGCACACACACCCCAGTACAATCACACACACACACACACACACACCCGAGTACAGTCACACGCACACACACCCGAGTACAATCGCACACACAAACAACCCAGGACACTCGCACGCACACACAACCCAGGACATTCGCACACACACACACACCCCAGTACACTCGCACACACACACACCCAAGTACACTCACACACACACACACCAGTACACTCATGCACAAACACACACCCCATTACACTTACACACGCACGCACACACCAGTCCGCTCACACACACACACACAACCCAGCACACTAGCACACAAACATACACTCCAGTACACTCACACACACAAAGCCCAGCACACTCACACACACACAAACACACCCCAGTACACTCACACACACACACCAGTACACTCACACACACACACCCCAGTACACTTACATACACACACACACCCCAGTACACTCACACGCACACACTCCCCAGTACACTCACACACACACACACACCCCAGTACACACACACGCACACACAACCCAGTACACTTGCACGCACACACACCCAGGTACACTCACATGCACACAAACCCCTCTACACTCGCATGCACACAAACACCAGTGCACTCGCATGCACACACACCCCAGTACACTCACACGCACACACACCCCGGTACACTCACACGCACACACACCATAGTAGACCCGCAAGCATACACACCCCAGTACACTCGCACACACACACACACACACACACACCAGCACACTCAGACACACAAACACACACCTCAGTACACTCGCACACACACACACCCCAGTACACTCGCACGCACACACACACCCCAGTACACTCGCACACACACACACCCCAGTACACTCACACACACACACCCTAGTAAACTCACACACACACACACCCCAGTACACTCGCATGAACACACACCCCAGTACACTTGCACGCACACACACCCCAGTATACCCGCATGCACACACAACCCAGTACACTCGCATGCACACACACCCCAGGAAACTCACACGAACACACACCCTAGTAGATTCGCACGCATACACACCCCAGTACACTCGCACACACACACACCAGCACACTCGGACACACAAACACACACCCCAGTACACTCGCACAGACACACACCGCAGTACACTCGCACGCACACACACCCCAGTACACACGCACGCACACACACCCCAGTACACACGCACGCACACACACCCCAGTACACTCGCAGGCACACACACCCCAGTACACTCACACGAACACACACCCTAGTACACCCGCATGCACATACACCCCAGTACACTCACACTCTCACACACCCCAGTAAACTCACACACACACACACAACCCAGACCACTTGCACGCATACACACCCAGGTACACTCACATGCACACATACCCCAGCACACTCGCACGCACACAAACCCCAGTACACTAGCACGGACACACGCACCCCAGTACACTCACACGCACACACAGCCTAGTAGACTCGCACGCATACACACCCCAGTACACTCACATGCACACACACCCCAGTTTACTCGCACGGACACACACACCCCAGTAAACTAGCACGCACACACACACCCCAGTAAACTTTCACACACACAGACACACCCCAGTACACTCACACGCACACACAAACCAGCACACACGCACACACCCCACTACACTCACACACACACACCGAACCCCAGTACACTCACACGCACACACACCCCAGTACACTCACACACATACAAAGCCCAGTACACTCACACACACACACACACACCAGTACACTCACACCCACACACACACCCCAGTACACTCACACACCCACACACCCCAGTACACTCACATACACACACACCCCAGTATACTCACACACACACACACCCCAGTACACTCACATGCACACACACCCCAGTACACTCACAAGAACGCACACCCTAGTACACACATGCTCACACTCAAACAGACCCCAGTACACTCACATGCACAGACACCCCAGTACACTCACACACACACACCCCGCAGTAGACTCACACACACACACACCCCAGTACACTCACACACACACACACCCCAGTACACTCACACACACACACACCCCAGTACACTCACACACACACACACCCTAGTACACACACACGCTTACACTCACACAGACCCCAGTACACTCACATGCACACACACCCGAGTACACTCGCACACACACACACCAGCACACTCGGACACACAAACACACACCCCAGTACACTCGCACAGACATACACCGCAGTACACTCGCACGCAAACACACCTTAGTACACTCGCATGCACACACACCCCAGTACACTCACACGAACACACACCCTAGTACACCCGCATGCACATACACCCCAGTAAACTCACAAACTCACACACCACAGTAAACTCACACACACACACACCCCAGTACACTCGCACGCACACAAACCCCAGTACACTCGCACGGACACTTGCACCCCAGTACACTCACACGCACACACAGCCAAGTAGACTCACATGCATACACACCCCAGTACACTCACATGCACACACACCCCAGTTTACTCGCACGGACACAAACAGCCCAGTACACTCGCACGCACACACACACCCCAGTTTACTCGCACGGACACGCACACCACAGTACACTCGCACACACACACACCCCAGTACACTCGCATGCACACACACCCCAGTACACTCGCACGCACACATATCCCAGTACACTTGCATGCACACAGAACCCCGTATACCCACACGCACACACACCCCAGTACGCTCACATGCACACACACCCCAGTACACTCGCACGCACACACACCCCAGTACTCTTGCAGACACACATCCCAGTTGACTCACACTCACACACACCCCAGTACACTTGCACACACACACACCCCAGTACACTCGCAAGCACACACACCCCAGTACACTCGCACGCACACACACCCCAGTACACTCGCATGCACACACACCCCATTACACTCGCACACACACACACACCCCAGTAAACTCACAAGCACACACACCCCAGTACACTTGCATGCACACACACCCCAGTACACTCGCACGCACACACACCCCAGTACACTCGCACACACACACACCCCAGTACACTCGCTCGCACCCACACCCCAGTACACTCACATGCATTCACACCCCATTACACTCACACGCACACACACCCCAGTAGATTCACACACACACTCACACCCCAGTACACTCGCACACACACACACACCCCAGTACACTCGCACACACACTCACACCCCAGTACACCCGCACACAAACACACCCCAGTACACACACATGCACACACACCCCAGTACACTCGCAAACACACACACCTCAGTACATTCGCACGCACACACAAACCAGCACACTCGCACACACCCCACTACTCTCACACACACATACACTCACCAGTACACTCGCACGCACACACTCCCCATTACACTCACAAGCACACACACCCCAGCACATTCACACACACACTCACACCCCAGTACACTCGCACACACACACACACACCAGTACACTCACACACACACTCACACCACAGTAGACTCGCACACAAACACACCCCAGTACACTCACACACACACACACACACACACACACACACACCAGTACACTCACACACACACACATCCCAGCACACTCACACGCACACACACTCCAGTACACTCACACACACACACACCCCAGTACACTCACACACACAAACACCCCAGTAAACTCAGACACACACATGCCCCAGTACACTCGCACACACACATACCCCAGTACACTCGCCACACACTCATCCCAGTATATCGCACCCACACACACCCCAGAACACTCACATGCACACACACCCCAATACACTCACACGAACACACACCCTAGTACACTCGCACGCACAAACACCCCAGTACACTCACATGCACACACACCCCAGTACACTCACACGAACACACACCCTAGTACACTCGCACGCACATACACCCCAGTATACTCACAAACACACACACCCCAGTACACTCGCAAGCACACACAAACCAGCACACTCGCACACACCCCACTACTCTCACACACACACACACACACCAGTACACTCGCACGCACACACTCCCCAGTACACTCGCACGCACACAGACCCCAGTACACTCGCACGCACACACATCCCAGTACACTCGCACGCACACACACACCACAGTACACTCACACACACACACACCCCAGTACACTCACATGAACACACACCCCAGTACACTTGAACGCGCACAAACACCAGTATTCCCACACGCACACACACCCTAGTACACTCGCACGCACAGACAACCCAGTACACCTGCACACACACACACCCCAGTACACTCGCACTCATACACACCACAGTACACTCGCATGCACACACACCCCAGTACACTCACACGCACACACACCCCAGTATACTCGCACGCACACACACCCCAGTGCACTCGCACGCACACACACCCCATACACTCGCACACACACACACACACGCCAGTAAACTCACACACACCCCAGTACACTCGCACGCACACAAACCCAAGTATACACACACGCACACACACCCAGGTACACTCACATGCACACACACCCCAGTACACTCACACACACACCCCAGTACACTCATGCACACACACACCCCAGGACACTCACACACAAACCCCAGTATACTCATGCACACACACACCGCAGTATGCTCACACACACAAACACCCCTGCACACTCGCACACACACATACTCCCCAGTACACTCACAAACAAAGCCCAGTACACTCACACACAAACACACACCCCAGTACACTCACACACACACACACCCCAGTACACTCGCACACACACACACACCCCAGCACACTCACACGCACACACACCCCAGTACACTCACATACACACACACACCCCAGTACACTCACATACACACACACAACCCAGTACATTCGCACAGACACACACACCCCAGTACACTCGCACGCGCACACATCCAGGTACACTCACATGCACACTCACCCCAGTACAGTCACACATACACACACTCCAGTACACTCACACGCACACACACCCCAGTACAATCACACACACACACACACACCCGAGTACAGTCAAACGCACATACACCCGAGTACACTCGCACACACAAACAACCCAGGACACTCGCACGCACACACAACCCAGGACATTCGCACACACACACACACCCCAGTACACTCGCACACACACACACCCCAGTACACTCACACACATACATACGCCAGTAAACTCACACACACACACATGCCCCAGTACACTCGCACGCAAGTGTACAGGTGTGTGTGTTCATGCGAGTGTACTGGTGTGTGTGTGTGTGTGTGTGTGCGAGTGTACTGGGGTGTGAGTAAGTGTGTGTGAATGTACTGGGGTGTGTGTGCTTGTGAGTGTAATGGGGAGTGTGTGCGTGCGAGTGTACTGGTGAGTGTATGTGTGTGTGAGAGTAGTGGGGTGTGTGCGAGTGTGCTGGTTTGTGTGTGCGTGCGAATGTACTGGGGTGTGTGTGTTTGCGAGTGTACTGGGGTGTATGTGCGTGCGAGTGTTCTAGAGTGTGTGTTTGCGTGAGTGTACTGGCGTGTGTGTGCATGTGAGTGTACTGGGGTGTGTTTGTGTGCGGGTGTACTGGGGTGTGAGTGTGTGTGCGAGTGTACTGGGGTGTGTGTGTGTGCGAGTGTACTGGGGTGTGAGTGTGTGTGTGAATCTAATGGGGTGTGTGTGCGTGTGAGTGTAATGGGGTGTGAATGCATGTGAGTGTACTGGGGTGTGGGTGCGAGCGAGTGTACTGGGGTGTGTGCGTGCAAGTGTACTGGGGTGTGTGTGCGTGCGAGTGTACTGGGGTGTGTGTGCATGCGAGTTTACTGGGGTGTTTGTACTTGCGAGTTTACTGGGGTGTGTGTGCATGTGAATGTACTGGGGTGTGTGTGCTTGTGAGTGTACTGGGGAGTGTGTGCGTGCGAGTGTACTGGGTTGTGTGTGCGTGCGAGTGTACTGGGGTGTGTGTGCGTGTGAGTGTACTGGGGTGTATGTGTCTGTGCGGGTTTGCTGGCGTGTGTGTGCGTGTGAGTGTACTGGGGTGTGTGTGCTTGTGAGTGTACTGGGGAGTGTGTGCGTGCGAGTGTACTGGTGTGTGTATGTGTGTGTGAGAGTAGTGGGGTGTGTGCGAGTGTGCCGGTTTGTATGTGCGTGCGAGTGTACTGGGGTGTGTGTGTTTGCGAGTGTACTGGGGTGTATGTGCGTGCGAATGTACTAGGGTGTGTGTTCGTGTGAGTGTACTGGGGTGTGTGTGCATGCGGGTATACTGGGGTGTCTGTGCGTGCGAGTGTACTGGGGTGTGTGTGCGTACGAGTATACTGGGGTGTGTGTGTGTGTGAGTGTACTGGTGTGTGTATGATTGCGAGTGTACTGGGGTGTGTGCGTGTGTGAGTGTACTAGGGTGTGTGTTCGCGTGAGTGTACTGGGGTGTGTGTGCATGTGAGTGTACTGGGGTGAGTGTGTGGCGAGTGTACTGGGGTATGTGTGCGTGCGAGTGTATTGGGGCATGTGTGTGTCTGAGTTTACTGGGGTGTTTGTGTGTTTGAGTGTACTGGGGTGTGTGTGTCTGCGTGCAAGTGTACTGGGGTGTGTGTGCATGCGAGCGTACTGGGGTGTGTGTGCGTGCGAATATACTGGGGTGTGTGTGCGTGCGAATATACTGGGGTATGTGTGAGTGTGAGCGTGTGAGTGTACTAGGGTGTGTGTTCGTGTGAGTGTACTGGGGTGTGTGTGCGTGTGAATGTACTGGGGTGTTTGTGTGTGTGAGTGTACTAGAGAGTGTGTGTGTATGTGAGTGTACTGGGGTGTGTGGGTGTGTGAGTGTACCTGGGTGTGTGTGTGTGTGTGAGTGTACTGGGGTGTATGTGTCTGTGCGAGTTTGCTGGGGTGTGTGTGCGTGTGAGTGTACTGGGTTGTGTGTGTGTGCGAATGTACTGGCGTGTGTGTGCGTGTGAGTGTGCTGGGGTGTGTGTGTGTGTGGGAGTGTACTGGGGTGTGTGTATGTGTGTGCGAGTGTACTGGGGTGTGTGTGTGTGCGAGTTTACTGGGGTGTGGGTGTGTGTGTGAATGTACTGGGGTGTGTGTGCGTGCGAGTGTAATGGGGTGTGAATGCGTGTGAATGTACTGGGGTGTGGGTGCGAGCGAGTGTACTGGGGTGTGTGTGCATGCAAGAGTACTGGAGTGTGTGTGCGTGCGAGTGTACTGGGGTGTATGTGTCTGTGCGAGTTTGCTGGGGTGTGTGTGCGTGTGAGTGTACTGGGGTGTGTGTGCTTGTGAGTGTACTGGGGAGTGTGCGCGTGCGAGTGTACTGGTGTGTGTATGTGTGTGTGAGAGTAGCGGGGTGTGTGCGAGTGTGCCGGTTTGTATGTGCGTACGAGTGTACTGGGGTGTGTGTGTTTGTGAGTGTACTGGGGTGTATGTGCGAGCGAGTGTACTAGGGTGTGTGTTCGTGTGAGTGTACTGGGGTGTGTGTGCGTACGACTATACTGGGGTGTGTGTGTGTGTGAGTGTACTGGTGTGTGTATGCATGCGAGTGTACTGGGGTGTGTGCGTGTGTGAGTGTACTAGGGTTTGTGTTCACGTGAGTGTACTGGGGTGTGTGTGCATGTGAGTGTACTGGGGTGAGTGTGTGGCGAGTGTACTGGGGTATGTGTGCGTGCGAGTGTATTGGTGCATGTGTGTGTCTGAGTTTACTGGGATGTTCGTGTGTTTGAGTGTACTGGGGTGTGTGTGTGTGCGAATGTACTGGCATGTGTGTGCGTGTGAGTGTGCTGGGGTGTGTGTGTGTGTGTGTGAGTGTACTGGGGTGTGTGTGTGTGTGTGTGAGTGTACTGGGGTGTGTGTGTGTGTGTGCGAGTCTGCTGGGGTGTGAGTGTGTGTGTGAATGTACTGGGGTGTGTGTGCGTGTGAGAGTAATGGGGTGTGAATGCGTGTGAGTGTACTGGGGTGTGGGTGCGAGCGAGTGTACTGGGGTTTGTGTGCATGCGAGTGTACTGGGGTGTGTGTGCGTGCGAGTGTACTGGGGTGTATGTGTCTGTGCGAGTTTGCTGGGGTGTGTGTGTATGCGAGTGTACTGGGGTGTGTATGCGTGCGAATCTTCTAGGGTGTGTCTGCGTGCGAGTGTACTGGGGTGTGTGTGCATGCGAGTGTACTGGGGTGTGTGTGCGTGCAAATATACTGGGGTGTGTGTGCGTGCAAATATACTGGGGTATGTGTGCATGCGAGTTTACTGGTGTGTATGTGCGTGTGAGTGTACATGAGTGTGTGTGCATGTGAGAGTACTGGGGTGTGTGTTCATGTGAGTGTACTGGGGTGTGTGTGCATGCGAATATACGGGTTGTGTGTGTGTGCGAGTGTACTGGGGTATGTGTGCGTGCGGGTTTACTGGGGAGTGTGTGCATGTGAGTGTTCCTGGGTGTGTGTGCATGCGAGTGTACTGGGGTGTGTGTGCATGTGAGTGTACTGGGGTCTGTGTGAGTGTGAGCGTGTGGGTGTACTAGGGTGTGTGTTCGTGTGAGTGTACTGGGGTGTGTGTGCGTGTGAGTGTACTGGGGTGTTTGTGTGTGTGAGTGTACTGGAGAGTGTGTGTGTATGTGAGTGTACTGGGGTGTGTGGGTGTGTGTGTGTACCTGGGTGTGTGTGTGTGTGTGAGTGTACTGGGGTGTATGTGTCTGTGCGAGTTTGCTGGGGTGTGTGTGCGTGTGAGTGTACTGGGTTGTGTGTGCTTGTGAGTGTACTGGGGAGTGTGTTCGTGCGAGTGTACTGGGGTGTGTATGTGTGTGTGAGAGTAGTGGGGTGTGTGCAAGTGTGCCGGTTTGTGTGTGCGTGCGAGTGTACTGGGGTGTGTGTGTATGCGAGTGTACTGGGGTGTGTATGCGTGCGAATCTACTAGGGTGTGTCTGCGTGCGGGTGTACTGGGGTGTGTGTGCGTGCAAATATACTGGGGTGTGTGTGCGTGCGAATATACTGGGGTATGTGTGCATGCGAGTTTACTGGTGTGTGTGTGCGTGTGAGTGTACCTGAGTGTGTGTGCGTGCGAGAGTACTGGGGTGTGTGTGCATGTGAGTGTACTGGGGTGTGTGTGCATGCGAATATACGGGTTGTGTGTGTGTGCGAGTGTACTGGGGTATGTGTGCGTGCGGGTTTACTTGGGAGTGTGTGCATGTGAGTGTACCTGGATGTGTGTGCATGCGAGTGTACTGGGGTGTGTGTGCATGTGAGTGTACTGGGGTCTGTGTGAGTGTGAGCGTGTGAGTGTACTAGGGTGTGTGTTCGTGTGAGTGTACTGGGGTGTGTGTGCGTGTGAGTGTACTGGGGTGTGTGTGCGTGTGAGTGTACTGGGGTGTGTGTGCGTGTGAGTGTACTGGGGTGTTTGTGTGTGTGAGTGTACTGGAGAGTGTGTGTGTATGTGAGTGTACTGGGGTGTGTGGGTGTGTGTGTGTACCTGGGTGGTTGTGTGTGTGTGAGTGTACTGGGGTGTATGTGTCTGTGCGAGTTTGCTGGGGTGTGTGTGCGTGTGAGTGTACTGGGTTGTGTGTGCTTGTGAGTGTACTGGGGAGTGTGTTCGTGCGAGTGTACTGGGATGTGTATGTTTGTGTGAGAGTAGTGGGGTGTGTGCAAGTGTGCCGGTTTGTGTGTGCGGGCGAGTGTACTGGGGTGTGTGTGTTTGCGAGTGTACTGGGGTGTATGTGCGTGCGAGTGTACTAGGGTGTGTGTTCGTGTGAGTGTACTGGGGTGTGTGTGCATGTGAGTGTACTGGGGTGAGTGTGTGGCGAGTGTACTGGGGTATGTGTGCGTGCGAGTGTATTGGGGCATGTTTGTGTCTGAGTTTAGTGGGGTGTTTGTGTGTTTGAGTGTACTGGGGCGTGTGTGTGTGTGCAAATGTGCTGGCGTGTGTGTGCGTGTGAGTGTGCTGGTGTGTGTGTGTGTGTGTTAGTGTACACTCACACACACACACACACGCCAGTAAACTCACACACACACCCACGCGCCAGTACACTCGCACGCACACACTCCCCAGTATACTCGCATGCACACACACCCAGGTACTCACATGCACACACACCCCAGTACACTCACACACACACACACCTCAGTACACTTACAAACACACACACCCCAGCACACTTGCACACACACATACACCCCAGTACACTCACAAACAAACAAAGCCCAGTACACTCACACACACACACACACACACCCCAGTACACTCACACACACACACACACTCCAGTACACTCACAGACACACACCCACCCCAGTACACTCACACACACATGCACCCCTGTACACTCGCACAGACACACACACACCAGTACACTCGCACGCACAAACACCCCAGTACACTCGCACGCACACACACCCAGGTACACTCACATGCACACACACCCCAGTACACTCACACACACACACACACACACCAGTACACTCATGCACGAACACACACCCCATTACACTTACACACGCACGCACACACCAGTCCGCTCACACACACACACACACACAACCCAGCACACTCGCACACAAACATACACCCCAGTACACTCACACACACAAAGCCCAGCACACTCACACACACACAAACACACCCCAGTACACTCACACACACACACCAGTACACTCACACACACACACACCCCAGTACACTTACATACACACACACACCCCAGTACACTCACACGCACACACTCCCCAGTACACTCACACACACACACACACCCCAGTACAAACACACGCACACACAACCCAGTACACTTGCACGCACACACACCCAGGTACACTCACATGCACTCAAACCCCACTACACTCGCATGCACACAAACACCAGTGCACTCGCATGCACACGCACCCCAGTACACTCACACGCACACACACCCCGGTACACTCACACCATAGTAGACTCGCAAGCATACACACCCCAGTACTCGTAAACTCACACACACACACACCCCAAAACACTCGCATGCACACATACCCCAGTACATTAGCACGCACACAAAACCCAGTATACCCGCCGCACACACACGCCAGTACACTCACACACACCCCAGTACACTCACACGCAAACACACCACACTACACTCGCACGCACAACCACCCCAGTACACTCACAAGCACACACACACCCCAGTACACACGCACGCACACACACACCCCAGTACACTCGCACACACACACACCCCAGTACATTCACACACACACACCCTAGTAAACTCACACACACACACCCCAGTACACTCGCATGAACACACACCCCAGTACACTTGCACGCACACACACCCCAGTATACCCGCATGCACACACAACCCAGTACACTCGCATGCACACACACCCCAGGAAACTCACACGAACACACACCCCAGTAGATTCGCACGCATACACACCCCAGTACACTCGCACACACACACACCAGCACACTCGGACACACAAACACACACCCCAGTACACTCGCACAGACACACACCGCAGTACACTCGCACACACACACACCCCAGTACACTCGCACGCACACACACCCCAGTACACTCGCACGCACACACACCCCAGTACACTCGCAGGCACACACACCGCAGTACACTCACACGAACACACACCCAAGTACACCTGCATGCACATACACCCCAGTACACTCACACACTCACACACCCCAGTAAACTCACACACACACACACACCCCAGACCACTTGCACGCATACACACCCAGGTACACTCACATGCACACATGCCCCAGCACACTCGCACGCACACAAACCCCAGTACACTCGCACGGACACACGCACCCCAGTACACTCACACACACACACAGCCTAGTAGACTCGCACGCATACACACCCCAGTACACTCACATGCACACACAGCCCAGTTTACTCGCACGGACACACACACCCCAGTACACTCGCACGCACACACACACCCCAGTTTACTCGCACGGACACACACACCCCAGTACACTCACACGCACAAACACACCCCAGTAAACTAGCACGCACACACACACCCCAGTAAACTCTCACACACACAGACACACCCCAGTACACTCGCACGCACACACAAACCAGCACACTCGCACACACCCCAAAACACTCACACACACACACACACCCCAGTACACTCACACGCACACACACCCCAGTACACTCACACACATACAAAGCCCAGTACACTCACACACACACACACACACCAGTACACTCACACCCACACACACACCCCAGTACACTCACACACCCACACACCCCAGTACACTCACATACACACACACCCCAGTATACTCACACACACACACACCCCAGTACACTCACACGCACACACACCCCAGTACACTCACAAGAACGCACATCCTAGTACAATCACATGCTCACACTCAAACAGACCCCAGTACACTCACATGCACAGACACCCCAGTACACTCACACACACACACACCGCAGTAGACTCACACACACACACACCCCAGTACACTCACACACACACACACCCCAGTACACTCACACACTCACACACCCTAGTACACTCACACGCTCACACTCACATAGACCCCAGTACACTCACATGCACACACACCCGAGTACACTCGCACGCACACACACTCAGGTACACTCACATGCACACACACACCAGTAAACTCGCATGCACACATACCCCAGTATATTCGCACGCACACACACTCCAGTATATTCGCACGCATACACCCCAGTACACTCGCATGCACACAAACCCCAGTACACTCGCACGCAGACACACCCTAGTAGATTCGCACGCATACACACCCCAGTACACTCGCACACACACACACACACACACCAGTACACTCGGCCACACACACACACACCCCAGTACACTCACACACACACACACCACAGTACACTCACACACCCACACACCCCAGTACACTCACATACACACACACTCTCCAGTGCACTCACACAGACACACACACCCCAGTACACTCACACGCACACACACCCCAGTAAACTCGCATGCACCCATACCCCAGAACACTCGAACGCACACACACCCCAGTACACTCACAAACGCACACACACCCCAGTACACTCGCATGCATACACACACCAGTACACTCACACACACACACACCCCAGTATTCCCGCACACACACACCCAAGCACACCCACATGAACACACACCCTAGTACACTCGCACGCACATACACCCCAGTAAACTCGCAAACAAACACACCCCAGTACACTCGCACGCACATACAAACCGGCACACTCGCACACACCCCACTGCTCTCACACACACATACACACACCAGTACACTCGCACGCACACACTCCCCAGTACACTCACAAGCACACACACCCCAGTACACACACACACACAGACACCCCAGTAAACTCGCACAGACACGTACACCCCAGTACACTCGCACGCACACACACCCCAGTACACTCGCTCGCACCCACACCACAGTACACTCACACGCATTCACACCTCATAACACTCGCACGCACACACACCCCAGTACATTCACACACACACTCACACCCCAGTAGACTCGCACACACACACACCTCAGTACACTCGCACACACACTCACACCACAGTAGACTCGCACACAAACACACCCCAGTACACTCACACACACACACACCCCAGTACACTCACACACACAAACACACCCCAGCACACTCACACGCACACACACGCCAGCACATTCGCACACACACACACCCCAGTACACTCAAACACACAAACACCCCAGTAAACTCAGACACACATATGCCCCAATACACTCGCACGCACACATACCCCAGTACACTCGCCACACACTCACCCCAGTACACTCACATGCACACACACCCCAGTATACTCACGTGAACACAAACCCTAGTACACTCACACACGCACACACCCCAGTACACTCGCATGCATACACACCCCAGTACACTCGCATGCAGACACATCCTAGTAGATACGCACGCATACACACCCCAGTACACTCGCATACACACACACACACCCCAGTACACTCGGCCACACACACTCACACCCCAGTACACTCGCAGACAAACACACCCCAGTACACTCACACACACACACACACCCCAGTGCACTCACACACACACACACTCCAGTACACTCACACACACACACACACCCCAGTATACTCACACGCACACACACCCCAGTACACTCGCACACACACACACCCCAGTACACTCACACACACACACACCCCAGTATTCCCGCACACACACACCCAAGCACACCCACATGAACACACACCCTAGTACACTCGCACGCACATACACCCCAGTAAACTCGCAAACAAACACACCCCAGTACACTCGCACGCACATACAAACCGGCACACTCGCACACACCCCACTGCTCTCACACACACATATACACACCAGTACACTCGCACGCACACACTCCCCAGTACACTCACAAGCACACACACCCCAGTACACACACACACACACACAGACACCCCAGTAAACTCGCACAGACACGTACACCCCAGTACACTCGCACGCACACACACCCCAGTACACTCGCTCGCACCCACACCACAGTACACTCACACGCATTCACACCTCATAACACTCGCACGCACACACACCCCAGTACATTCACACACACACTCACACCCCAGTAGACTCGCACACACACACACCTCAGTACACTCGCACACACACTCACACCACAGTAGACTCGCACACAAACACACCCCAGTACACTCACACACACACACACCCCAGTACACTCACACACACAAACACACCCCAGCACACTCACACGCACACACACGCCAGCACATTCGCACACACACACACCCCAGTACACTCAAACACACATACACCCCAGTAAACTCAGACACACACATGCCCCAATACACTCGCACGCACACATACCCCAGTACACTCGCCACACACTCACCCCAGTACACTCACATGCACACACACCCCAGTACACTCACACGAACACACACTCTAGTACACTCGCACGCACATACACCCCAGTACACTCGCAAACACAAACACCCCAGTACACTCGCACGCACACACAAACCGGCACACTTGCACACACCCCACTACTCTCACACACACATACACACCCCAGTACAATCGCGTGAACACACTCCCCAGTACACTCACAAGCACACACAACCCAGTACACTCACACGCACACACACCCCAGCAAACTCGCACAGACACATACACCCCAGTACACTCACACACACACACACACACCCAGGTACACTCACACACCCACACACCCCAGTACACTCACATACACACACACTCTCCAGTACACTCACACACACAAACACCCCAGTACACTCACACGCACACACACCCCAGTACACTCACACGAACACACACCCTAGTACACTCACACGCTCACACTCACACAAACCCCAGTACACTCACATGCACACACACCCCAGTACACTCGCATGCACACACACCCAGGTACACTCACATGCACACACTCCCCAGTAAACTCACACGCACACACACACAGGTACACTCACACGCACACACACAACAGTAAACTCGCATGCACACATACCCCAGTATATTCGCACGCACACACACCCCAGTATATTTGCACGCACACACATCCCAGTACACTCACATGCACACACACCCCAGTACAATCGCATGCAGACACACCCTAGTAAATTCGCACACATACACACCCCAGTACACTCGCATACACACACACACCCCCCAGTACACTCGGCCACACACACACACACACCCCAGTACATTCACACACACACACACCCCAGTACACTCACACACCCACACACCCCAGTACACTCACACACACTCACAGCCCAGTACACTCACACGCACACACACCCCAGTAAACTCGCATGCACCCATACCCCAGAACACCCACACACACACACACCCCAGTATATTCGCACGCACACACTCCCCAGTACACTCGCAAGCACACACACCCCAGTACAATCACACAAGCACACACACCCCAGTACACTCGCACACACACTCACACCCCAGTAGACTCGCACACAAACACACCCCAGTACACTCACACACACACACACCCCAGTACACTCACACACACACACACACCCCAGCACACTGACACGCACACACACGCCAGCACATTCGCAGACACACACACCCCAGTACACTCAAACACACAAACACCCCAGTAAACTCAGACACACACATGCCCCAATACACTCGCAAGCACACATACCCCAGTACACTCGCCACACACTCACCCCAGTACACTCACATGCACACACACCCCAGTACACTCACACGAACACACACCCTAGTACACTCGCACGCACACACACCCCAGTACACTCGCAAACACACACACCACAGTACACTCGCCCGCACACACAAACCGGCACACTTGCACACACCCCACAACTCTCACACACACATACACACCCCAGTACACTCGTACGAACACACTCCCCAGTACACTCACACGCACACACACCCCAGCAAACTCGCACAGACACATACACCCCAGTACACTCACACACACACGCACACCCAGGTACACTCACACACCCACACACCCTAGTACACTCACATACACACACACTCTCCAGTACACTCACTCACACAAACACCCCAGTACACTCACACGCACGCACACCCCAGTACACTCACACGAACACACACCCTAGTACACTCACACGCTCACACTCACACACACCCCAGTACACTCACATGCACACACACCCCAGTACTCTCGCACGCACACACACTCAGGTACACTCACACGCACACACACAACAGTAAACTCGCATGCACACATACCCCAGTATATTCGCACGCACACACACCCCAGTATATTTGCACGCACACACATCCCAGTACACTCGCATGCACACACACCCCAGTACACTCGCAGGCAGACACATCCTAGTAGATACGCACGCATACACACCCCAGTACACTCGCATACACACACACACACCCCAGTACACTCGGCCACACACACACACACCCCAGTACACTCGCACACACACTCACACCCCAGTACACTCGCAGACAAACACACCCCAGTACACTCACACACACACACACACCCCAGTGCACTCACACACACACACACTCCAGTACACTCACACACACACACACACCCCAGTATACTCACACACACACACACCCCAGTACACTCACACACACACACACTCCAGTACACTCACACACACACACACACCCTAGTACACTCACACGCACACACACCCCAGTACACTCGCACACACACACACCCCAGTACACTCACACACACACACACACCTCAGTATACTCACACGCACACACACCCCAGTACACTCACACACACACACACCCCAGTACACTCACACACACACACACACCAGTAAACTCACACACACACACACCCCAGTACACTCGCCGCACACACACCCCATTACACTCACATGCACACACCCCAGTACACTCACAAGAACACACACCCTAGTAGTCTCGCACACACATACACCCCAGTACACTCGCAAACACACACACCCCAGTACACTCGCACGCACACACACCCCAGTACAATCACACGCACACACACCCTAGTACACTCGCACGCACACACACACCCCAGTAAACTTGCACACACACACCCCAATATATTCGAACGCACACACTCCCCAGTACACTCGCAAGCACACACACCCCTGTACACTCACACACGCACACACACACCAGTACACTGACACACACACACACCCCAGTATACTCGTACGCACACACACCCCAGTACACTCGCACGCACAGACACCCCAGTATACCCACATGCACACACACCCCAGTGCACTCACACGAACACACACCCCAATACACTCGCACGCACATACACCCCAGTACACTTGCAAACACACACACCCCAGTACACTCGCACGCACATACAAACCGGCACACTCGCACACACCCCACTGCTCTCACACACACATACACACACCAGTACACTCGCACGCACACACTCCCCAGTACACTCACAAGCACACACACCCCAGTACACTCACCCGCACACACACCCCAGCAAACCCGCACAGACACATATACCCCAGTACACTCGCACGCACACTCACCCCAGTACACTCACATGCACACACACCCCAGTACACTCTCTCGCACCCACACCCCAGTACACTCACATGCATTCACACCCCATTACACTAGCAAGCACACACACCCCAGTACATTCACACACACTCTCACACCCCAGTACACTCGCACACACACACCCCAGTACACTCGCACACACACTCACACCCCAGTAGACTCGCACACAAACACACCCCAGTACACTCACAGATGCACACACACACCCCAGTACACTCACACACACACACACCCCAGTACACTCAAACACACAAACACCCCAGTAAACTCAGACACACACATGCCCCAATACACTCGCAAGCACACATACCCCAGTACACTCGCCACACACTCACCCCAGTACACTCACATGCACACACACCCCAGTACACTCACACGAACACACACCCTAGTACACTCGCACGCACACACACCCCAGTACACTCGCAAACACACACACCACAGTACACTCGCCCGCACACACAAACCGGCACACTTGCACACACCCCACAACTCTCACACACACATACACTCCCCAGTACACTCGTACGAACACACTCCCCAGTACACTCACAAGCACACACAACCCAGTACACTTACACACACACACACACACACACAGGTACACTCACACACCCACACACCCCAGTACACTCACATACACACACTCTCCAGTACACTCACACACACAAACACCCCAGTACACTCACACGCACACACACCCCAGTACACTCACACGAACACACACCCTAGTACACTCACACGCTCACACTCACACAGACCCCAGTGCACTCACATGCACACACACCCCAGTACACTCGCATGCACACACTCCCAGGTACACTCACATGCACACACTCCCCAGTAAACTCGCAGGCACACATACCCAGTACACTCGCACGCACACACAACCCGTATATTCGCACGCACACACACCCCAGTACACTCACATGCACACATACCCCAGTACACACACACGCTCACACTCACACAGACCCCAGTACACTCACATGCACACACACCCCAGTACACTCGCACGCAGACACAACCTAGTAGACTCGTACGCATACACACCCCAGTACACTCGCACACACACACCAGCACACTCGGAAACACAAACACACACCCCAGTAAATTCGCACAAACACACACCCCAGTACACTTGCACACACACACACCCCAGTACACTCACTCGCACACACACCCCAGTACACTCACACACACACACACGCCAGTACATTCGCAAGCACACACACCCCAGTACACTCGCACGCACATACACCCCAGTACACTCGCACGCACAAACACACCCCAGTACACTCACACGCACACACACACCCCAGTACACTCACACACACACACACCCAAGTAAACTCACAAACACACACACCCCAGAACACTCGCATGCACACATACCCCAGTACACTCGCACGCACACAGAACCCAGTATACCCACACGCACACACACACCAGTACACTCACACGCACACACACCCGAGTACACTCACACGCACACACACCCTAGTACACTCGCAGGCACACACACACCCCAGTAAACTTGCACACACACATCCCAGTTGACTCACACTCACACACACCCCAGTACACTCGCATGCACACACACCCCATTGCACTCACACACACACAAACCCCAGTACACTTGCACACACACACACCCCAGTACACTCGCACACACTCACACCCCAGTACACTCACACACAAACACACCCCAGTACACTCACACACACACACACACCCCAGTACACTCACACAATAATACACACCAGTGCACTCACATACACACACCCCAGTGCACTCACACACACACACCCCAGTACACTCAAACACACACACACACCCCAGTATACTCACACTCACACACACCCCGGTACACTCGCACACACACACACCCCAGTGCACTCACACACACACACACACACACCAGTGCACTCACACACACACACCCCAGTACACTCACACACACACACACAACCAGTATACTCACACGCACACACACCCCAGTACACACGCACACACACACACCCCAGTGCACTCACACACACACACACACCCCAGTATACTCACACGCACACACACCCCAGTACACTCGCACACACACACACACCCCAGTACACTCACACACACACACACACACACACACACCGGTAAACTCACACACACACACACCCCAGTACACTCGCCGCACAGAAACCCCATTACACTCACATGCACACACCCCAGTACACTCACACGAACACACACCCTAGTACTCTCGCACGCACAAACACCCCAGTACACTGGCAAACACAGACACCCCAGTACACTCACACGCACACACAAACCAGCACACTCGCACACACCCCACTACACTCACACACACACACACACACCCCAGTACACTCACACGCACACACACCCCAGTACGCTCACACGCACACACACCCCAGTACACTCACACACATACAAAGCCCAGGACTCTCACACACACACACACCCCAGTACACTCACACATACACACAAACCCCAGTACACTCACACACCCACACACCCCAGTACACTCGCAAACACACACACCCCAGTACACTCGCACGCACACACAAGCCGGCACACTCGCACACACCCCACTACTCTCACACACACATACACACCCCAGTACACTCGCACGAACACACTCCCCAGTACACTCACAAGCACACACAACCCAGTACACTCACACGCACACACACCCCAGCAAACTCGCACAGACACATACACCCCAGTACACTCACACACACACACACACCCAGGTACTCTCACACACACACACACCCCAGTACACTCACATACACACACATTCTCCAGCACACTCACACACACAAACACCCCAGTACCCTCACACGCACACACACACCAGTACACTCACACGAACACACACCCTAGTACACTCACACGCTCACACTCACACAGACCCCAGTACAATCACATGCACACACACCCCAGTACACTCGCATGCACACACACCCAGGTACACTCACATGCACACACTCCCCAGTAAACTCGCATGCACACATACCACAGTATATTCACACACACACTCACACCCCAGTAGACTCGCACACACACACACCAGTACACTCACACACACACACACACACACACACCCCAGTACACTCACACACACACACACACCCCAGCACACTCACACGCACACACATGCCAGTACATTCGCACACACACACACCCCAGTACACTCAAACACACAAACACCCCAGTAAACTCAGACCACACATGCCCCAATACACTCGCACGCACACATACACCACTACACTAAACACACACTCACCCCAGTACACTCACATGCACACACACCCCAGTACACTCACACGAACACACACCCTAGTACACCCACACGCACATACAGCCCAGTACACTCGCAAACACACACACCCCAGTACACTCACACACACACACACACCAGTACAATCACACACACACACCCTAGTACACTCACACGCTCACACTCACACAGACCCCAGTACACTCACATGCACACACACACCCCAGTACACTCACATACACACACACTCTCCAGTACACTCACACACACACACACCCCAGTACACTCACACGCACACACACCCCAGTACACTCGCACGCAGACACACCATAGTAGATTCGCACGCATACACACCCCAGTACACTCGCACACACACACACCAGTACACTCGGCCACACACACCCACACCCCAGTACACTCACACACTCACACAGACCCCAGTACACACACATGCACACACACCCCAGTACACTCGCACGCACACACACCCCAGTACACACACACGCACACACACCCCAGTACACTCGCACGCAGACACACCCTAGTAGATTCGCACGCATACACACCCCAGTACACTCGCACACACACACACACACACACCAGTACACTCACAAACCCACACACCCCAGTACACTCACATACACACACAATCTCCAGTACATTCACACACACACACCCCAGTACACTCACACGCACACACACCCCAGTCCACTCACAAAAACACACACCCTAGTACACTCACACACTCACACTCACACAGACCCCAGTACACTCACATGCACACACACCCCAGTACACTCACACACACACACACCCCAGTACACTCACAAACACACACACCCCAGTACACTCACACACACACACACACACACACACCAGTACAATCACACACACACACCCTAGTACACTCACACGCTCACACTCACACAGACCCCAGTACACTCACATGCACACACACACCCCAGTACACTCACACACCCACACACCCCAGTACACTCACATACACACACACTCTCCAGTACACTCACACACACACACCCCAGTACACTCGCACGCAGACACACCTTAGTTGATTCGCACGCATACACACCCCAGTACACTCGCACAGACACACACACACACACCAGTACACTCGGCCACACACACACACACCCCAGTACACTCACACACACACACACACCCCAGTACACTCACACACCCACACACCCCAGTACACTCACATACACACACACTCTCCAGTACACTCACACACACACACACCCCAGTACACTCACACGCACACACACCCCAGTACACTCACACACACCCTAGTAGATTCGCACGCATACACACCTCAGTACACTCGCACACACACACACACACACACCAGTACACTCGGCCACACACACCCACACCCCAGTACACTCACACACTCACACAGACCCCAGTACACTCACATGCACACACATCCCAGTACACTCGCACGCACACACACCCCAGTACACTCACACGCACACACACCCCAGTACACTCGCACGCAGACACACCCTAGTAGATTCGCACGCATACACACCCCAGTACACTCGCACACACACACACACACACTCCAGTACACTCGGCCGCACACACCCACATCCCAGTACACTCACACACTCACACAGACCCCAGTACACTCACATGCACACACACCCCAGTACACTCGCACGCACACACACTCAGGTACACTCACATGCACACACACACCAGTAAACTCGCACGCACACATACCCCAGTATATTCGCACGCACACACACCCCAGTATATTCGCACGCACACACACACCAGTACACTCGCATGCACACACACCCCAGTACACTCGCACGCAGACACTCCCTAGTAGATTCGCACGCATACACACCCCAGTACTCTCGCACACACACACACACACACCGGTACACTCGGCCACACACACACACACACCCCAGTACACTCACACACACACACACACCCCAGTACACTCACACACACACACACCCCAGTACACTCACATACACACACACTCTCCAGTACACTCACACACACACACACCCCAGTACACTCACACGCACACACACCCCAGTAAACTCGCATGCACCCATACCCCAGAACACTCGCACGCACACACACCCCAGTATATTCGCACGCACATACTCCCCAGTATATTCGCACGCACACACACCCCAGTACACTCACACACGCACGCACACCCCAGTACACTCGAACGCATACACACACCAGTACACTCACACACACACACACACCCCAGTATACTCGTACGCACTCACGCCCCAGTACACTCACACGCACACACACCCCAGTACACTAACATGCACACACACCCTAATACACTGGCATTCCCACACACCCCAGTACACTCACAAACACACACACACCACAGTACACTCACACACACACGCACCCCAGTGCAATCACACACATACACCCCAGCAAACTCACATGCACACACACCCCAGTACACTCGCAGGCACACACACCCCAGGCCACTCGCACGCACACACACCCCAGTACACTCGCACGCACACACAAACCAGCACACTCGCACACACCCCACTACACTCACACACACACACACCCCAGTACACTCACACGCACACACACCCAAGTACACTCACACGCACACACACCCCAGTACACTCACACACATACAAAGCCCAGTACACACACACACACCCCAGTGCACTCAAACATACACACACACCCCAGTACACTCACACACCCACACACCCCAGTACACTCACATACACACACAATCTCCAGTACACACACACCCCAGTACACTCACACGCACACACACCCCAGTCCACTCACAAGAACGCACACCCTAGTACACTCACACACTCACACTCACAAAGACCCCAGTACACTCACATGCACACACACCCCAGTACACTCACACACACACACACCCCAGTACACTCACAAACACACACACCCCAGTACACTCACACACACACACACCCCAGTACAATCACACACACACACACCCTAGTACACTCACACGCTCACACTCACACAGACCCCAGTACACTCACATGCACACACACACCAGTAAACTCGCACGCACACATACCCCAGTATATTCGCATGCACACACACCCCAGTATATTCGCATGCACACACACCCCAATACACTCACACACACACACACACACCCCTGTACACTCGCATGCACACACACCCCAGTACACTCGCACGCAGACACACCCTAGTAGATTCGCACGCATACACACCCCAGTACACTCGCACACACACACACACCCCAGTACACTCACACACACACACACCCCAGTACACTTACATAAACACACACTCTCCAGTACACTCACACACACACACACCCCAGTACACTCACACACACACACACACCCCAGTACAATCTCATACACACACACCCCAGTACACTCACACACACACACACCCCAGTAAACTCGCATGCACCCATACCCCAGAACACTCGCTCGCACACACACCCCAGTATATTCGCACGCACATACTCCCCAGTATATTCGCACGCACACACCCCCCAGTACACTCACACATGCACGCACACCCCAGTACACTCGAAAGCATACACACACCAGTACACTCACACACACACACACCCCAGTATACTCGTATGCACACACACCCCAGTGCACTCACACGCACACACACCCCAGTACACTCACATGCACACACACCCTAATACACTGGCATTCCCACACAGCCCAGTACACTTGCACACACACACCCCAGTACACTCGCACTCACACACACCCAATTACACTCGCACACAAACACACCCCATTACACTCGCACACACATACACACCCCAGTACACTGGCACGCACACGCACCCCAGTACACTCGCACACACACACCACAGTACACTCACAAACACACACACCACAGTACACTCATACACACACGCACCCCAGTGCAATCACAGACATACACCCCAACAAACTCACATGCACACACACCCCAGTACACTCGCAAACACACACACCCTTGTACACTCGCATGCACACACAAACCAGCACATTCGCACACACCCTACTACACTCACACACACACACCCCAGCGCACTCACACGCACACACACCCCAGTACACTTACACGCACACACACCCCAGTACACTCACACACATACAAAGCCCAGTACACACACACACACACACCAGTACACTCACACATACACACACACCCCAATACACTCACACACCCACACACACCAGTACACTCACATACACACACAATCTCCAGTACACTCACACACACACACCCCAGTACACTCACACGCACACACACCCCAGTCCACTCACAAGAACGCACACCCTAGTACACTCACACACTCACACTCACACAGACCCCAGTACACTCACATGCACACACACCCCAGTACACTCACACACACACACCCCAGTACACTCACAAACACACACACCCCAGTACACTCACACGCACACACACACCAGTACAATCACACACACACACCCTAGTACACTCACACGCTCACACTCACACATACCCCAGTACACTCACATGCACACACACCCCAGTACACTCGCACGAACACACACTCAGGTACACTCACATGCACACACACACACCAGTAAACTCACACGCACACACACCCCAGTACACTCGCACGCAGACACACCCTAGTAGATTCGCACGCATACACACCCCAGTACACTCGCACACACACACACACACACACACACACCAGTACACTCGGCCACACACACACACACCCCAGTACACTCACACACACACACACCCCAGTACACTCACACACCCACACACCCCAGTACACTCACATACACACACACTCTCCAGTACACTCACACACACACACACCCCAGTACACTCACACGCACACACACTCCAGTACACTCGCACGCAGACACACCCTAGTAGATTCGCATGCATACACACCCCAGTACACTCGCACACACACACACACACACACACACCAGTACACTCGGCCACACACACCCACACCCCAGTACACTCACACACTCACACAGACCCCAGTACACTCACATGCACACACACCCCAGTAAACTCGCACGCACACACACTCAGGTACACTCACATGCACACACACACCAGTAAACTCGCAAGCACACATACCCCAGTATATTCGCACGCACACACACCCCAGTATATTCGCACGCACACACACCCCAGTACACTCGCATGCACACACACCCCAGTACACTCACACACACACACCCCTGTACACTCGCACGCACGCACACCCCAGTACACTCGCACGCATACACACCCTAGTAGATTCGCACGAATACACACCCCAGTACACTCACACACGCACGCACGCACACCCCAGTACACTCACACGCATACACACCCCAGTACACTCACACACGCACGCACACCCCAGTACACTCGCACGCATACACACACCAGTACACTCACACACGCACGCACACCCCAGTACACTCGCACGCATATGCACCCCAGTACGCTCACACACACACACACCCCAGTACACTCACACGCACACACACCCCAGTACACTCGCACACACACACCCCAGTACGCTCACACACACACACACACCCCAGTAAACTCACACACACACACACCCCAGTACACTCACATGCACACACACCCTAATACACTGGCATTCCCACACAGCCCAGTACACTTGCACACACACACCCCAGTACACTCGCACAATAAAAACACCCCATTACACTCGCACACACATACACACCCCAGTACACTCGCATGCACACGCACCACAGTACATTCGCACACACACACACCCCAGTACACTCACACACACACACCACAGTACACTCACACACACACACACCCCAGTGCAATCACACACACACACCCCAGCAAACTCACACACACACACACCCCAGTAAACTCACATACACACACAATCTCCACTACATTCACACACACACACCCCAGTACACTCACACGCACACACACCCCAGTCCACTCACAAAAACACACACCCTAGTACACTCACACACTCACACTCACACAGACCCCAGTACACTCACATGCACACACACCCCAGTACACTCACACACACACACACCCCAGTACACTCACAAACACATACACCCCAGTACACTCACACACACACACACACCAGTACAATCACACACACACACCCTAGTACACTCACACGCTCACACTCACACAGACCCCAGTACACTCACATGCACACACACACCCCAGTACACTCACACACACACACACCCCAGTACACTCACATACACACACACTCTCCAGTACACTCACACACACACACCCCAGTACACTCACACGCACACACACCCCAGTACACTCGCACGCAGACACACCTTAGTTGATTCGCACGCATACACACCCCAGTACACTCGCACACACACACACCCCAGTCCACTCACAAGAATGCACACCCTAGTACACTCACACACTCACACTCACACAGACCCCAGTACACTCACATGCACACACACCCCAGTACACTCACACACACACACCCCAGTACACTCACAAACACACACACCCCAGTACACTCACACGCACACACACACCAGTACAATCACACACACACACCCTAGTACACTCACACGCTCACACTCACACAGACCCCAGTACACTCACATGCACACACACCCCAGTACACTCGCACGAACACACACTCAGGTACACTCACATGCACACACACACCAGTAAACTCGCACGCACACACACCCCAGTACACTCGCACGCAGACACACCCTAGTAGATTCGCACGCATACACACCCCAGTACACTCGCATACACACACACACACACCAGTACACTCGGCCACACACACACACACCCCAGTACACTCACACACACACACACACCCCAGTACACTCACACACCCACACACCCCAGTACACTCACATACACACACACTCTCCAGTACACTCACACACACACACATCCCAGTACACTCACACGCACACACACCCCAGTACACTCGCACGCAGACACACCCTAGTTGATTCGCACGCATACACACCCCAGTACACTCACACAAACACACACACACACACACCAGTACACTCGGCCACACACACACACACCCCAGTACACTCACACACACACACACCCCAGTACACTCACACACCCACACACCCCAGTACACTCACATACACACACACTCTCCAGTACACTCACACACACACACACCCCAGTACACTCACACGCACACACACCCCAGTACACTCTCACGCAGACACACCCTAGTAGATTCGCATGCATACACACCCCAGTACACTCGCACACACACACACACGCACACACCAGTACACTCGGCCACACACACCCACACCCCAGTACACTCACACACTCACACAGACCCCAGTACACTCACATGCACACACACCCCAGTAAACTCGCACGCACACACACTCAGGTACACTCACATGCACACACACACCAGTAAACTCGCAAGCACACATACCCCAGTATATTCGCACGCACACACACCTCAGTATATTCGCACGCACACACACCCCAGTACACTCGCATGCACACACACCCCAGTACACTCACACACACACACCCCTGTACACTCGCACGCACGCACACCCCAGTACACTCGCACGCATACACACCCTAGTAGATTCGCACGAATACACACCCCAGTACACTCACACACGCACGCACGCACACCCCAGTACACTCACACGCATACACACCCCAGTACACTCACACACGCACGCACACCCCAGTACACTCGCACGCATACACACACCAGTACACTCACACACGCACGCACACCCCAGTACACTCGCACGCATACGCACCCCAGTACGCTCACACACACACACACCCCAGTACACTCACACGCACACACACCCCAGTACACTCGCACACACACACCCCAGTACGCTCACACACACACACACACCCCAGTAAACTCACACACACACACACCCCAGTACACTCACATGCACACACACCCTAATACACTGGCATTCCCACACAGCCCAGTACACTTGCACACACACACCCCAGTACACTCGCACACAAACACACCCCATTACACTCGCACACACATACACACCCCAGTACACTCGCACGCACACACACCACAGTACATTCGCCCACACACACACCCCAGTACACTCACACACACACACCACAGTACACTCACACACACACACCCCAGTGCAATCACACACACACACCCCAGCAAACTCACACGCACACACACCCCAGTACACTCGTACGCACACACTCCCCAGGCCACTCGCACGCACACACACCCCAGTACACTCGCACACACACACACCCCAGTACGCTCACACACACACACACACCCCAGTACACTCACATGCACACACACCCCAGTACACTCACACGCACACACACCCCAGTACACTCGCACACACACACCCCAGTACGCTCACACACACACACAGCCCAGTACACTCACACGCACACACACCCCAGTACACTCGCACACACACACCCCAGTACACTCGCACACACACACCCCAGTACGCTCACACACACACACACACACCCCAGTAAACTCACATACACACACAATCTCCACTACATTCACACACACACACCCCAGTACACTCACACGCACACACAACCCAGTCCACTCACAAAAACACACACCCTAGTACACTCACACACTCACACTCACACAGACCCCAGTACACTCACATGCACACACACCCCAGTACACTCACACACACACACACCCCAGTACACTCACAAACACACACACCCCAGTACACTCACACACACACACCAGTACAATCACACACACACACCCTAGTACACTCACACGCTCACACTCACACAGACCCCAGTACACTCACATGCACACACACACCCCAGTACACTCACACACCCACACACCCCAGTACACTCACATACACACACACTCTCCAGTACACTCACACACACACACCCCAGTACACTCACACGCACACACACCCCAGTACACTCGCACGCAGACACACCTTAGTTGATTCGCACGCATACACACCCCAGTACACTCGCACACACACACACACCAGTACACTCGGCCACACACACACACACCCCAGTACACTCACACACACACACACACCGCAGTACACTCACACACCCACACACCCCAGTACACTCACATACACACACACTCTCCAGTACACTCACACACACACACACCCCTGTACACTCGCACGCACACACACCCCAGTACACTCGCACGCAGACACACCCTAGTAGATTCGCACGCATACACACCCCAGTACACTCGCACACACACACACACCCCAGTACACTCACACACACACACACCCCAGTACACTCACATACACACACACTCTCCAGTACACTCACACACACACACACCCCAGTACACTCACACACACACACACACCCTAGTACACTCACACACACACACACCCTAGTACACTCACATACACACACACTCTCCAGTACACTCACACACACACACACCCCAGTACACTCACACGCACACACACCCCAGTAAACTCGCATGCACCCATACCCCAGAACACTCGCTCGCACACACACCCCAGTATATTCGCACGCACACACTCCCCAGTATATTCGCACGCACACACACCCCAGTACACTCACACACGCACGCACACCCCAGTACACTCGAACGCATACACACACCAGTACACTCACACACACACACACCCCAGTATACTCGTACGCACACACACCCCAGTGCACTCACACGCACACACACCCCAGTACACTCACATGCACACACACCCTAATACACTGGCATTCCCACACAGCCCAGTACACTCACATGCACACACACCGCAGTACACTCGCACGCACACACTCCCCAGGCCACTCGCACGCACACACACCCCAGTACACTTGCAAACACACACACCCTTGTACACTCGCACGCACACACAAACCAGCACATTCGCACACACCCCACTACACTCACACACACACACCCCAGCACACTCACATGCACACACACCCCAGTACACTTACACGCACACACACCCCAGTACACTCACACACATACAAAGCCCAGTACACACACACACACACCCCAGTACACTCACACATACACACACACCCCAATACACTCACACACACACACCCCAGTACACTCACACGCACGCACATCCCAGTCCACTCACAAGAACGCACACCCTAGTACAGTCACACACTCACACTCACACAGACCCCAGTACACTCACATGCACACACACCCCAGTACACTCACACACACACACCCCAGTACACTCACAAACACACACACCCCAGTACACTCACACGCACACACACACCAGTACAATCACACACACACACCCTAGTACACTCACACGCTCACACTCACACAGACCCCAGTACACTCACATGCACACACACCCCAGTACACTCGCACGAACACACACTCAGGTACACTCACATGCACACACACACCAGTAAACTCGCACGCACACACACCCCAGTACACTCGCACGCAGACACACCCTAGTAGATTCGCACGCATACACACCCCAGTACACTCGCACACACACACACACACACACACACCAGTACACTCGGCCACACACACACACACCCCAGTACACTCACACACACACACACACCCCAGTACACCCACACACCCACACACCCCAGTACACTCACATACACACACACTCTCCAGTACACTCACACACACACACACCCCAGTACACTCACACGCACACACACCCCAGGACACTCGCACGCAGACACACCCTAGTTGATTCGCACGCATACACACCCCAGTACACTCGCACACACACACACACACACACACACCAGTACACTCGGCCACACACACACACACCCCAGTACACTCACACACACACACACCCCAGTACACTCACACACCCACACACCCCAGTACACTCACATACACACACACTCTCCAGTACACTCACACACACACACACCCCAGTACACTCACACGCACACACACCCCAGTACACTCGCACGCAGACACACCCTAGTAGATTCGCATGCATACACACCCCAGTACACTCGCACACACACACACACACACACACCAGTACACTCGGCCACACACACCCACACCCCAGTACACTCACACACTCACACAGACCCCTGTACACTCACATGCACACACACCCCAGTAAACTCGCACGCACACACACTCAGGTACACTCACATGCACACACACACCAGTAAACTCGCAAGCACACATACCCCAGTATATTCGCACGCACACACACCCCAGTACACTCGCATGCACACACACCCCAGTACACTCACACACACACACCCCTGTACACTCACACGCACGCACACCCCAGTACACTCGCACGCATACACACCCTAGTAGATTCGCACGAATACACACCCCAGTACACTCACACACGCACGCACGCACACCCCAGTACACTCACACGCATACACACCCCAGTACACTCACACACGCACGCACACCCCAGTACACTCGCACGCATACACACACCAGTACACTCACACACGCACGCACACCCCAGTACACTCGCACGCATACGCACCCCAGTACGCTCACACACACACACACCCCAGTACACTCACACGCACACACACCCCAGTACACTCGCACACACACACCCCAGTACGCTCACACACACACACACACCCCAGTAAACTCACACACACACACACCCCAGTACACTCACATGCACACACACCCTAATACACTGGCATTCCCACACAGCCCAGTACACTTGCACACACACACCCCAGTACACTCGCACACAAACACACCCCATTACACTCGCACACACATACACACCCCAGTGCACTCGCACGCACACGCACCACAGTACATTCGCACACACACACACCCCAGTACACTCACACACACACACCACAGTACACTCACACACACACACACCCCAGTGCAATCACACACACACACCCCAGCAAACTCACACGCACACACACCCCAGTACACTCGTACGCACACACTCCCCAGGCCACTCGCACGCACACACACCCCAGTACACTCGCACACACACACACCCCAGTACGCTCACACACACACACACCCCAGTACGCTCACACACACACACACCCCAGTACACTCACATGCACACACACCCCAGTACACTCACACGCACACACACCCCAGTACACTCGCACACACACACCCCAGTACGCTCACACACACACACACCCCAGTACACTCACACGCACACACACCCCAGTACACTCGCACACACACACCCCAGTACACTCGCACACACACACCCCAGTACGCTCACACACACACACACACCCCAGTAAACTCACACACACACATGCCCCAGTACACTCGCACGCACACACACCCCAGTACGCTCACTTGCACACACACCCCAGTACACTCACACGCACACACACCCCAGTACACTCGCAAACACACACACCCCAGTAAAATCGCACACACACATACCCCAGTACACTCGCGCGCACACACACACCAGCACACTCGCGCACACACACACCCCAGTACACTCATACACACACACACCCCAGTACACTCACACACACACACCAGCACACTCGCACACACACACACCCCAGTACACTCTCACGCACAAACACCCCAGTACACTCGCACACTCGCACACACACACACACCCCAGTACATTCACACACACACACACACACACACACACACACACCAGCACACTCGCACACACACACACCCCAGCACACTCGCACACACACACACCCCTGTACACTCACACACACATACCCCAGTACACTCGCACACACCCCACTACACTCACACACACACACACACACACCCCACTACATTTGCACACATACACACCCCCACAACTCTCATTTATCCTCTCACACATTCCAGCAAGTGATAGACTGAGGTAAGTCATCCCTCCAGCAACGGTTCAGATCTAAGCTCTGAAGTCCTGCCACATCCATTTGTGAATGGTGGTGGACAATTAAACAACTCACTAGAGGAGGAGGCTCCACATATATCCCCATCCTCAATGATGGAGGAGCCCAGCACATCAGTGCAAAAGATAAGTCTTCAGCAAGAAGTGCTGAGTGGATGATTCACTCTACATGATATCAAGAAACGGCTGAAGGCACTGGATACTGCAAAGGCTATAGGCCCTGACAATATTCCAGCAATAGTACTGAAGAATTGTGCTCCAGAACTTGCCGCATCCCTAGCCAAGCTGTTCCAGTACAGCTACAACACTGACATCTACCCTGCAATGTGGAAAATTGCCCAGGTATGTCCTGTACACAAAAAGCAGGACAAATCCAACCCGGACAATTACCGCCCCATCAGTGTACTCTCCATCATCGGTAAAGTAATGGAAGGGGTCATCAACAGTGCTATCAAGTGGCACTTGCTTAGCAATAACCTGCTCACTGACACCCAGTTTGGGTTCCGCCAGGGCCACTCAGCTCCTGACCTCATTACAGCCTTGGTTCAAACATGGACAAAAGAGCTTAACTCCCGAGGTGAGGTGAGAGTGACTGCCCTTGACATCAAGGCAGCATTTGACCGAGTGTGGCATCAAGGAGCCCTAGCAACACTGGAGTCAATGGGAATCAGGGGGAAAACACTCCCCTGGTTGGAGTCATACCCAGCACAAAGGAAGATGGTTGTGGTTGTTGGAGGTCAGTCATCTCAGCTCCAGGACATCACTGCAGGAGTTCCTCAGGTTAGTGTCCTCGACCCAACCATCTTCAGCTGCTTCATCAATGACCTTCCTTCCATCATAAGGTCAGAAGTGGGGATGTTCGCTGATGATTGCACAATGTTCAGCACCATTCACAACTCCTCAGATACTGAAGCAGTCCATGTCCAAATGCAGCAAGACCTGGATAATATCCAGACTTGGGCTGACAAGCTGCAAGTAACATTCACACCACACAAGTGTCAGGCAATGACCATCTCCAACAAGAGAGAATCTAACCATTGATATTCAATGACATTACCATCACTGAATCCCCCACTATCAACATCCTGGGGGTTACCATTGACCAGAAACTGAACTGGACCAGCCATATACATTCTGTGGCTGGGAATCCTGCAGCGAGTAACTCACCTCCTGACTCCCCAAAGCCTGTTCACCATCTACAAGGCACAAGTCAGGAGTGTGATGGAATAGTCCCCACTTGCCTGGATGAGTGCAGCTCCCACAACACTCAAGAAGCTCAACATCATCCAGGACAAAGCAGCCCCGCTTGATTGGCACCACATCCACAAACATTCACTCCCTCCACCACCGACACACAGTAGCAGCAGTGTGTGTACCATCTACAAGATGCAATGCAGGAACTCACCAAGGCTCCTTCAATAGCACCTTCCAAACCCACGACCACTACCATCCAGAAGGACAAGGGCAGCAGACACATGGTGACACCATCACCTGGAAGTTCCCCTCCAAGTCACTCACCATCCTGACTTGGAAATATATCGGCCGTTCCTTCACTGTCACTGGGTCAAAATCCTGGAACTCCCACCCTAACAGCACGGTGGGTGTACATAAGCCACATGGACTGCAGTGGCTCAAGAAGGCAGCAGCTCACTACCACCTTCTCAAGGGGCCATTAAGGATGGGCAATAAACGCTGGGCCCAGCCAGCAAAACCCACATCCCGGGAAAGAATTTAAAAAAAACACACACACAAAGTCTAACACAACTTGTACCCTTCCCCACACAGTTTATCATTCATTCTCTCTCACCTTCCTTCAAAAACAAACACACACACACACACACACACACACACACACACACACAATCTAACATACCTAGTCTCCCAACCCCGACACATCCATCCTCACTCAAACTCCCACATTCACTCACACGCTGAATCATAAACACACACACACACAAACACACACACACACACAAACACACACACACACACAAACACACACACACACACAAACACACAAACACACACACACACATAATCTAACATACCTAGTATCCCAACCCCGACACATCCATCCTCACTCACACTCCCACATTTACTCACACTGAATCATACACACACACATACACACGCACACACACACATACACACAAACAGGCTATACCACACAGGTACACAAATGTTACAGGCAGACGGGTAGTGTAGCTGGGAACAGAATCAGGGTTACAAGCAGACAAATAGTTACAGGCAGACACACAGGTACAGGCAGACAGGGAGTGTAGCTGGGAACGGAATCTGGGTTTTCCTGCTCTTTGTGCATTCCTACCGGGTCAGGTAATGAGTTTAGCACGACGCTGCTTCCCCAAAATCCGACTGTTTGTTTCATGTCGGGTGGGGGGAATATTCATTGGAAATGCTGCTCCTGCACAGGATCCAGGGACTGCGGGAACACATTTGTGGACATGCGCTGACACAGCCCTGCACACAGCTGTGATGCTGCACCGGGTGAATTTCTGGTCAGCGACTCATTCACACAGAAGCTGAACAGAAACTGGGCTGAGAGACAGGAGAGTGACGGAGATGGCTGGGGAAGGGAGGGAGGGACGGAGTGGGTCGGGAGGGATGGGGGGTGTCGGTGACAGGGGGAGTGAGACGGTGTGAGTGGGGAGAGTTCAAGCGAGTGACAGCAGGAACACAGAGAGCGAGTGACAGCAGGAACACAGAGAGTGAGTGACAACAGGAACACAGAGAGCAAGTGACAGCAGGAACACAGAGAGTGAGTGACAGCAGGAACACAGAGAGCGAGTGAAAGCAGGAACACAGAGAGCAAGTGACAACAGGAACACAGAAAGTGAGTGACAGCAGGAACACAGACAGAAAGTGACAGCAGGAACAAAGAGAGCGAGTGACAGCAGAAACAAAGAGAGTGACAGCAGGAACACAGAATGAGTGACAGCAGGAACACAGAATGAGTGACAGCAGGAACACAGAAAGCGAGAGACAGCAGGAACACAGACAGAAAGTGACAGCAGGAACAAAGAGAGCGAGTGACAGAAGAACAGACAGAGTGACAGCAGGAACACAGAATGAGTGACAGCAGGAACACAGAATGAGTGACAGAAGGAAAATAGAGAGCGAGTGACAGCAAGAACACAGAGAGCGAGTGACGGCAGAAACACAGAGAGCAAGTGACAGCAGAAACACAGAGAGCGAGTGGCAACAGGAACACAGAGAGTGAGTGACAGCAGAAACTTAGAGTTAGTGACAGCAGGAACACAGAGAGCGAGTGAGAGCAGGGACGCAGAGAGTGAGCGATAGCAGGAACACAGAGAGCGAGTGACAGCAGGAACACAGAGAGTGAGTGACAGCAGAAAAATAGAGTTAGTGACAGCAGGAAAACAGAGAGCAAGTGACAGCAGGAACACAGAGAGCAAGTGACAGCAGGAACACAGAGAGCGAGCGACAGCAGGAACACAGAGAGCGAGTGACAGCAGGAAAACACAGACCGAGTGGCAGCAGGAACACAGAAAGCGAGTGGCAGCAGGAACACAGAGAGCGAGTGACAGCAGGAAAACAGAGCAAGTGACAGCAGGAACACACAGAGCGAGTGGCAGCAGGAACACAGAGCGAATGAAAGCAGGAACAAAGTGTGAGTGACAGCAGGAACACAGAGTGAGTGACAGCAGGAACACAGAGAGAGAATGTCAGCAGAAACACAGAGCGAGTAACAGCAGGAACACAGAGAAGAAGTGACAGCAGGAAATCAGAGAGCGAGTGACAACAGGAACAGCGAGAGCGAGTGGCAGGAGGAACAGAGAGGGAGTGACAGAAGGAAAAAAGAGAGCGAGTGACAGCAGGAACAGAGAGAGCGAGTGACAGCAGGAACACAGAGAGCGAGTGACAGCAGGAAAACAGAGAGCAAGTGGCAGCAGGAACACAGAGAGCGAGCGACAGCAGGAACACAGAGAGCGAGTGACAGCAGGAAAACACAGACCGAGTGGCAGCAGGAACACAGAGAGCGAGTGGCAGCAGGAACAAAGAGAGCGAGTGAAAGCAGGAACACAGAGCAAGTGACAGCAGGAACACACAGAGCGAGTGGCAGCAGGAACACAGAGAGCAAGTGACAGCAGGAACAAAGAGCGAGTGACAGTAGGAACACAGAGAGCGAGTGACAGCAGGAACACAGAGAGCGAGTGACAGCTAGAACACAGAGCAAGTGACAGCAGGAACACAAAGCGAGTGACAGCAGGAACACAGAGCGAATGAAAGCAGGAACAAAGTGTGAGTGACAGCAGGAACACAGAGTGAGTGACAGCAGGAACACAGAGAGCGAATGTCAGCAGAAACACAGAGCGAGTAACAGCAGGAACACAGAGAAGAAGAGACAGCAGGAAATCAGAGAGCGAGTGACAGCAGGAACAGCGAGAGCGAGTGGCAGGAGGAACAGAGAGAGAGTGACAGAAGGAAAAAAGAGAGCGAGTGACAGCAGGAACAGAGAGAGCGAGTGACAGCAGGAACACAGAGAGCGAGTGACAGCAGGAAAACAGAGAGCAAGTGGCAGCAGGAACACAGAGAGCGAGCGACAGCAGGAACACAGAGAGCGAGTGACAGCAGGAAAACACAGACCGAGTGGCAGCAGGAACACAGAGAGCGAGTGGCAGCAGGAACAAAGAGAGCGAGTGACAGCAGGAACACAGAGCAAGTGACAGCAGGAACACACAGAGCGAGTGTCAGCAGCAACACAGAGTGAGTGAAAGCAGGAACACAGAGAGAGAGTGACAGCAGGAACAAAGAGAGCAAGTGACAGCAGGAACACAGACTGATTGAAAGCAGGAACAAAGAGGGTGAGTGACAGCAGGAACACAGAGCGAGTGACAGCAGGAACACAGAGCAAGTGATAGCAGGAACACACAGAGCGAGTGGCAGCAGGAACACAGAGAGCGAATGTCAGCAGAAACACAGAGCGAGTAACAGCAGGAACACAGAGAAGAAGTGACAGCAGGAAATCAGAGAGCGAGTGACAGCAGGAACAGCGAGAGCGAGTGGCAGGAGGAACAGAGAGGGAGTGACAGAAGGAAAAAAGAGAGCGAGTGACAGCAGGAACAGAGAGAGCGAGTGACAGCAGGAACACAGAGAGCGAGTGACAGCAGGAAAACAGAGAGCAAGTGGCAGCAGGAACACAGAGAGCGAGCGACAGCAGGAACACAGAGAGCGAGTGACAGCAGGAAAACACAGACCGAGTGGCAGCAGGAACACAGAGAGCGAGTGGCAGCAGGAACAAAGAGAGCGAGTGTCAGCTGGAACACAGAGTGAGTGAAAGCAGGAACACAGAGAGAGAGTGACAGCAGGAACAAAGAGAGCAAGTGACAGCAGGAACACAGACTGAGTGAAAGCAGGAACAAAGAGGGTGAGTGACAGCAGGAACACAGAGCGAGTGTCAGCAGAAACACAGAAAGCGAGTGACAGCAGGAAAACAGAGAGCGAGTGACAGCAGGAACAAAGAGAGAGCGAGTGGCAGGAGGAACAGAGAGTGAGTGACAGCAGGAAAAAAGAGAGCGAGTGACAGCAGGAACACAGAGAGCGAGTGACAGCAGGAAAACACAGACCGAGTGGCAGCAGGAACACAGAGAGCGAGTGGCAGCAGGAACAAAGAGAGTGAGTGACAGCAGGAACACAGAGCAAGTGACAGCAGGAACACACAGAGCGAGTGGCAGCAGGAACACAGAGAGCGAGTGGCAGCAGGAACACAGAAAGCGAGTGACAGCAGGAACACACAGAGCGAGTGACAGCAGGAACACAGAGAGTGAGTGACAGCAGGAAAGCAGAGTGAGTGACAGCAGGAAAACAGAGAGAGAATAACAGCAGGAACACAGAATGAGTAAAAGCAGGAACACAGAGAGTGAATGACAGAAGGGACACAGAGTGAGTGAAAGCAGGAACACAGAGTGAGTGACAGCAGGAACACAGAGAGCGAGTGTCAGCAGGAACACAGAGTGAGTGAAAGCAGGAACACAGAGAGAGAGTGACAGCAGGAACAAAGAGAGCAAGTGACAGCAGGAACACAGACTGATTGAAAGCAGGAACAAAGAGGGTGAGTGACAGCAGGAACACAGAGCGAGTGACAGCAGGAACACAGAGCAAGTGATAGCAGGAAC
The DNA here is from genome assembly GCF_017639515.1 of Carcharodon carcharias. NCBI lineage: Eukaryota > Metazoa > Chordata > Chondrichthyes > Lamniformes > Lamnidae > Carcharodon > Carcharodon carcharias. Next base: position 687,769 of record NW_024470692.1, read on the forward strand.
ACACAGAGCGAGTGGCAGCAGGAACACAGAGAGCGAGTGGCAGCAGGAACACAGAGAGCGAGTGACAGCAGGAACACAGAGAGTGAGTGGCAGCAGGAACACACAGAGCGAGTGACAGCAGGAACACAGAGAGTGAGTGACAGCAGGAAAGCAGAGTGAGTGACAGCAGGAAAACAGAGAGAGAATAACAGCAGGAACACAGAATGAGTAAAAGCAGGAACACAGAGAGTGAATGACAGAAGGGACACAGAGTGAGTGAAAGCAGGAGCACAGAGTGAGTGAAAGCAGGAACACAGAGAGCGAGTGTCAGCAGGAAAACAGAGTGAGTGAAAGCAGGAACACAGAGAGAGAGTGACAGCAGGAACAAAGAGAGCAAGTGACAGCAGGAACACAGACTGAGTGAAAGCAGGAACAAAGAGGGTGAGTGACAGCAGGAACACAGAGCGAGAGTCAGCAGAAACACAGAAAGCGAGTGACAGCAGGAAAACAGAGAACGAGTGACAGCAGGAACACAGAGAGAGCGAGTGGCAGGAGGAACAGAGAGTGAGTGACAGCAGGAAAAAAGAGAGCGAGTGACAGCAGGAACACAGAGAGCGAGTGACAGCAGGAACACAGAGAGCGAGTGACAGCAGGAACACACAGTGAGTGACAGCAGGAACGCAGAGAGCGAGTGAGAGCAGGAACACAGAGAGTGAGCGACAGCAGGAACACAGAGAGCGAGTGACAGCAGGAAAACAGAGAGTGAGTGACAGCAGAAACATAGAGTTAGTGACAGCAGGAACACAGAGAGCAAGTGACAGCAGGAACACAGAGAGCGAGTGAGAGAAGGAACACAGAGAGTGAGCGACAGCAGGAACCCAGAGAGCGATTGACAGCAGGAAAACACAGACCGAGTGGCAGCAGGAACACACAGAGCGAGTGGCAGCAGGAAAACAGAGAGAGAGTGGCAGCAGGAACACAGAGAGATGTGAAAGCAGGATCACAGAGAGCGAGTGTCAGCAGGAACACAGAGTGAGTGAAAGCAGGAACACAGAGAGAGAGTGACAGCAGGAACACAGAGAGCAAGTGACAGCAGGAACAAAGAGCGAGTGACAGTAGGAAAACAGAGAGCGAGTGACAGCAGGAATACAGAGAGCGAGTGACAGCTAGAACACAGAGCAAGTGACAGCAGGAACACAAAGCGAGTGACAGCAGGAACACAGAGCGAATGAAAGCAGGAACAAAGTGTGAGTGACAGCAGGAACACAGAGTGAGTGACAGCAGGAACACAGAGAGCGAATGTCAGCAGAAACACAGAGCGAGTAACAGCAGGAACACAGAGAAGAAGTGACAGCAGGAAATCAGAGAGCGAGTGACAGCAGGAACAGCGAGAGCGAGTGGCAGGAGGAACAGAGAGGGAGTGACAGAAGGAAAAAAGAGAGCGAGTGACAGCAGGAACAGAGAGAGCGAGTGACAGCAGGAACACAGAGAGCGAGTGACAGCAGGAAAACAGAGAGCAAGTGGCAGCAGGAACACAGAGAGCGAGCGACAGCAGGAACACAGAGAGCGAGTGACAGCAGGAAAACACAGACCGAGTGGCAGCAGGAACACAGAGAGCGAGTGGCAGCAGGAACAAAGAGAGCGAGTGACAGCAGGAACACAGAGCAAGTGACAGCAGGAACACACAGAGCGAGTGGCAGCAGGAACACAGAGAGCGAGTGGCAGCAGGAACACAGAGAGCGAGTGACAGCAGGAACACACAGAGCGAGTGACAGCAGGAACACAGAGAGTGAGTGACAGCAGGAAAGCAGAGTGAGTGACAGCAGGAAAACAGAGAGAGAATAACAGCAGGAACACAGAATGAGTAAAAGCAGGAACACAGAGAGTGAATGACAGAAGGGACACAGAGTGAGTGAAAGCAGGAACACAGAGTGAGTGACAGCAGGAACACAGAGAGCGAGTGTCAGCAGGAACACAGAGTGAGTGAAAGCAGGAACACAGAGAGAGAGTGACAGCAGGAACAAAGAGAGCAAGTGACAGCAGGAACACAGACTGATTGAAAGCAGGAACAAAGAGGGTGAGTGACAGCAGGAACACAGAGCGAGTGACAGCAGGAACACAGAGCAAGTGATAGCAGGAACACACAGAGCGAGTGGCAGCAGGAACACAGAGAGCGAGTGGCAGCAGGAACACAGAGAGAGAGTGACAGCAGGAACACAGAGAGCGAGTGGCAGCAGGAACACAGAGAGCGAGTGACAGCAGGAACACACAGTGAGTGGCAGCAGGAACACACAGAGCGAGTGACAGCAGGAACACAGAGAGTGAGTGACAGCAGGAAAGCAGAGTGAGTGACAGCAGGAAAACAGAGAGAGAATAACAGCAGGAACACAGAATGAGTAAAAGCAGGAACACAGAGAGTGAATGACAGAAGGGACACAGAGTGAGTGAAAGCAGGAGCACAGAGTGAGTGAAAGCAGGAACACAGAGAGCGAGTGTCAGCAGGAAAACAGAGTGAGTGAAAGCAGGAACACAGAGAGAGAGTGACAGCAGGAAAACACAGACCGAGTGGCAGCAGGAACACAGAGAGCGAGTGGCAGCAGGAACAAAGAGAGCGAGTGACAGCAGGAACACAGAGCAAGTGACAGCAGGAACACACAGAGCGAGTGGCAGCAGGAACACAGAGAGCGAGTGGCAGCAGGAACACAGAGAGCGAGTGGCAGCAGGAACACAGAAAGCGAGTGACAGCAGGAACACACAGAGCGAGTGACAGCAGGAACACAGAGAGTGAGTGACAGCAGGAAAGCAGAGTGAGTGACAGCAGGAAAACAGAGAGAGAATAACAGCAGGAACACAGAATGAGCAAAAGCAGGAACACAGAGAGTGAATGACAGAAGGGACACAGAGTGAGTGAAAGCAGGAACACAGAGTGAGTGACAGCAGGAACACAGAGAGCGAGTGTCAGCAGGAACACAGAGTGAGTGAAAGCAGGAACACAGAGAGAGAGTGACAGCAGGAGCAAAGAGAGCAAGTGACAGCAGGAACACAGACTGATTGAAAGCAGGAACAAAGAGGGTGAGTGACAGCAGGAACACAGAGCGAGTGACAGCAGGAACACAGAGCAAGTGATAGCAGGAACACAGAGAGCGAGTGGCAGCAGGAACACAGAGAGCGAGTGGCAGCAGGAACACGGAGAGCGAGTGACAGCAGGAACACAGAGAGCGAGTGGCAGCAGGAACACAGAGAGCGAGTGACAGCAGGAACACAGAGAGTGAGTGGCAGCAGGAACACACAGAGCGAGTGACAGCAGGAACACAGAGAGTGAGTGACAGCAGGAAAGCAGAGTGAGTGACAGCAGGAAAACAGAGAGAGAATAACAGCAGGAACACAGAATGAGTAAAAGCAGGAACACAGAGAGTGAATGACAGAAGAGACAGAGAGTGAGTGAAAGCAGGAGCACAGAGTGAGTGAAAGCAGGAACACAGAGAGCGAGTGTCAGCAGGAAAACAGAGTGAGTGAAAGCAGGAACACAGAGAGAGAGTGACAGCAGGAACAAAGAGAGCAAGTGACAGCAGGAACACAGACTGAGTGAAAGCAGGAACAAAGAGGGTGAGTGACAGCAGGAACACAGAGCGAGAGTCAGCAGAAACACAGAAAGCGAGTGACAGCAGGAAAACAGAGAACGAGTGACAGCAGGAACACAGAGAGAGCGAGTGGCAGGAGGAACAGAGAGTGAGTGACAGCAGGAAAAAAGAGAGCGAGTGACAGCAGGAACACAGAGAGCGAGTGACAGCAGGAACACAGAGAGCGAGTGACAGCAGGAACACACAGTGAGTGACAGCAGGAACGCAGAGAGCGAGTGAGCGCAGGAACACAGAGAGTGAGCGACAGCAGGAACACAGAGAGCGAGTGACAGCAGGAAAACAGAGAGCAAGTGACAGCAGGAACACAGAGAGCGAGTGAGAGAAGGAACACAGAGAGTGAGCGACAGCAGGAACCCAGAGAGCGATTGACAGCAGGAAAACACAGACCGAGTGGCAGCAGGAACACACAGAGCGAGTGGCAGCAGGAAAACAGAGAGAGAGTGGCAGCAGGAACACAGAGAGATGTAAAAGCAGGAACACAGAGAGTGAATGACAGCAGGAACACAGAGTGAGTGAAAGCAGGATCACAGAGAGCGAGTGTCAGCAGGAACACAGAGAGAGTGAAAGCAGGAACACAGAGAGAGAGTGACAGCAGGAACACAGAGAGCAAGTGACAGCAGGAACAAAGAGCGAGTGACAGTAGGAACACAGAGAGCGAGTGACAGCAGGAACACAGAGAGCGAGTGACAGCAGGAACACAGAGCAAGTGACAGCAGGAACACAAAGCGAGTGACAGCAGGAACACAGAGCGAATGAAAGCAGTAACAAAGTGTGAGTGACAGCAGGAACACAGACTGAGTGACAGCAGGAACACAGAGAGCGAATGTCAGCAGAAACACAGAGCGAGTAACAGCAGGAACACAGAGAAGAAGTGACGGCAGGAAATCAGAGAGCGAGTGACAGCAGGAACAGCGAGAGCGAGTGGCATGAGGAACACAGAGAGCGAGTGACAGCAGGAAAACAGAGAGCAAGTGGCAGCAGGAACACAGAGAGCGAGCGACAGGAGGAACACAGAGAGCGAGTGACAGCAGGAAAACACAGACCGAGTGACAGCAGGAACACAGAGAGCGAGTGGCAGCAGGAACAAAGAGAGCGAGTGACAGCAGGAACACAGAGCAAGTGACAGCAGGAACACACAGAGCGAGTGGCAGCAGGAACACAGAGAGCGAGTGGCAGCAGGAACACAGAAAGCGAGTGACAGCAGGAACACACAGAGCGAGTGACAGCAGGAACACAGAGAGTGAGTGACAGCAGGAAAGCAGAGTGAGTGACAGCAGGAAAACAGAGAGAGAATAACAGCAGGAACACAGAATGAGTAAAAGCAGGAACACAGAGAGTGAATGACAGAAGGGACACAGAGTGAGTGAAAGCAGGAACACAGAGTGAGTGACAGCAGGAACACAAGAGCGAGTGTCAGCAGGAACACAGAGTGATTGAAAGCAGGAACAAAGAGGGTGAGTGACAGCAGGAACACAGAGCGAGTGACAGCAGGAACACAGAGCAAGTGATAGCAGGAACACACAGAGCGAGTGGCAGCAGGAACACAGAGAGCGAGTGGCAGCAGGAACACAGAGAGCGAGTGACAGCAGGAACATAGAGAGCGAGTGGCAGCAGGAACACACAGAGCGAGTGACAGCAGGAACACAGAGAGTGAGTGACAGCAGGAAAGCAGAGTGAGTGACAGCAGGAAAACAGAGAGAGAATAACAGCAGGAACACAGAATGAGTAAAAGCAGGAACACAGAGAGTGAATGACAGAAGGGACACAGAGTGAGTGAAAGCAGGAACACAGAGTGAGTGAAAGCAGGAACTCAGAGAGCGAGTGTCAGCTGGAACACAGAGTGAGTGAAAGCAGGAACACAGAGAGAGAGTGACAGCAGGAACAAAGAGAGCAAGTGACAGCAGGAACACAGACTGAGTGAAAGCAGGAACAAAGAGGGTGAGTGACAGCAGGAACACAGAGCGAGTGTCAGCAGAAACACAGAAAGCGAGTGACAGCAGGAAAACAGAGAGCGAGTGACAGCAGGAACAAAGAGAGAGCGAGTGGCAGGAGGAACAGAGAGTGAGTGACAGCAGGAAAAAAGAGAGCGAGTGACAGCAGGAACACAGAGAGCGAGTGACAGCAGGAACACAGAGAGCGAGTGACAGCAGGAAAACACAGACCGAGTGGCAGCAGGAACACAGAGAGCGAGTGGCAGCAGGAACAAAGAGAGTGAGTGACAGCAGGAACACAGAGCAAGTGACAGCAGGAACACACAGAGCGAGTGGCAGCAGGAACACAGAGAGCGAGTGGCAGCAGGAACACAGAAAGCGAGTGACAGCAGGAACACACAGAGCGAGTGACAGCAGGAACACAGAGAGTGAGTGACAGCAGGAAAGCAGAGTGAGTGACAGCAGGAAAACAGAGAGAGAATAACAGCAGGAACACAGAATGAGTAAAAGCAGGAACACAGAGAGTGAATGACAGAAGGGACACAGAGTGAGTGAAAGCAGGAACACAGAGTGAGTGACAGCAGGAACACAGAGAGCGAGTGTCAGCAGGAACACAGAGTGAGTGAAAGCAGGAGCACAGAGAGAGAGTGACAGCAGGAACAAAGAGAGCAAGTGACAGCAGGAACACAGACTGATTGAAAGCAGGAACAAAGAGGGTGAGTGACAGCAGGAACACAGAGCGAGTGACAGCAGGAACACAGAGCAAGTGATAGCAGGAACACACAGAGCGAGTGGCAGCAGGAACACAGAGAGCGAGTGGCAGCAGGAACACAGAGAGAGAGTGACAGCAGGAACACACAGAGCAAGCGGCAGCAGGAACGCAGTGCAAGTGACAGCAGGAACACAGAGAGTGAGTGGAAGCAGGAACACACAGAGCGAGTGACAGCAGGAACACAGGGAGTGAGTGACAGCAGGAAAGCAGAGTGAGTGACAGCAGGAAAACAGAGAGAGAATAACAGCAGGAACACAGAATGAGTAAAAGCAGGAACACAGAGAGTGAATGACAGAAGGGACACAGAGTGAGTGAAAGCAGGAGCACAGAGTGAGTGAAAGCAGGAACACAGAGAGCGAGTGTCAGCAGGAAAACAGAGTGAGTGAAAGCAGGAACACAGAGAGAGAGTGACAGCAGGAACAAAGAGAGCAAGTGACAGCAGGAACACAGACTGAGTGAAAGCAGGAACAAAGAGGGTGAGTGACAGCAGGAACACAGAGCGAGAGTCAGCAGAAACACAGAGAGCGAGTGACAGCAGGAACACAGAGAGAGAGTGACAGCAGGAACACACAGAGCGAGTGACAGGAGGAACACAGAGTGAGTGACAGCAGGAAAAAAGAGAGCGAGTGACAGCAGGAACACAGAGAGCGAGTGACAGCAGGAACACAGAGAGCGAGTGACAGCAGGAACACAGAGAGCGAGTGACAGCAGGAACACACAGTGAGTGACAGCAGGAACGCAGAGAGCGAGTGAGAGCAGGAACACAGAGAGTGAGCGACAGCAGGAACACAGAGAGCGAGTGACAGCAGGAAAACAGAGAGTGAGTGACAGCAGAAACATAGAGTTAGTGACAGCAGGAACACAGAGAGCAAGTGACAGCAGGAACACAGAGAGCGAGTGAGAGAAGGAACACAGAGAGTGAGCGACAGCAGGAACCCAGAGAGCGAGTGACAGCAGGAAAACACAGACCGAGTGGCAGCAGGAACACACAGAGCGAGTGGCAGCAGGAACACAGAGAGAGAGTGGCAGCAGGAACACAGAGAGATGTGAAAGCAGGAACACAGAGAGTGAATGACAGCAGGAACACAGAGTGAGTGAAAGCAGGAGCACAGAGAGCGAGTGTCAGCAGGAACACAGAGTGAGTGAAAGCAGGAACACAGAGAGAGAGTGACAGCAGGAACACAGAGAGCAAGTGACAGCAGGAACAAAGAGCGAGTGACAGTAGGAACACAGAGAGCGAGTGACAGCAGGAACACAGAGAGCGAGTGACAGCTAGAACACAGAGCAAGTGACAGCAGGAACACAAAGCGAGTGACAGCAGGAACACAGAGCGAATGAAAGCAGTAACAAAGTGTGAGTGACAGCAGGAACACAGAGTGAGTGACAGCAGGAACACAGAGAGCGAATGTCAGCAGAAACACAGAGCGAGTAACAGCAGGAACACAGAGAAGAAGTGACAGCAGGAAATCAGAGAGCGAGTGACAGCAGGAACAGCGAGAGCGAGTGGCAGGAGGAACAGAGAGGGAGTGACAGAAGGAAAAAAGAGAGCGAGTGACAGCAGGAACACAGAGAGCGAGTGACAGCAGGAAAACAGAGAGCAAGTGGCAGCAGGAACACAGAGAGCGAGCGACAGCAGGAACACAGAGAGCGAGTGACAGCAGGAAAACACAGACCGAGTGGCAGCAGGAACACAGAGAGCGAATGGCAGCAGGAACAAAGAGAGCGAGTGACAGCAGGAACACAGAGCAAGTGACAGCAGGAACACACAGAGCGAGTGGCAGCAGGAACACAGAGAGCGAGTGGCAGCAGGAACACAGAAAGCGAGTGACAGCAGGAACACACAGAGCGAGTGACAGCAGGAACACAGAGAGTGAGTGACAGCAGGAAAGCAGAGTGAGTGACAGCAGGAAAACAGAGAGAGAATAACAGCAGGAACACAGAATGAGTAAAAGCAGGAACACAGAGAGTGAATGACAGAAGGGACACAGAGTGAGTGAAAGCAGGAACACAGAGTGAGTGACAGCAGGAACACAGAGAGCGAGTGTCAGCAGGAACACAGAGTGAGTGAAAGCAGGAACACAGAGAGAGAGTGACAGCAGGAACAAAGAGAGCAAGTGACAGCAGGAACACAGACTGATTGAAAGCAGGAACAAAGAGGGTGAGTGACAGCAGGAACACAGAGCGAGTGACAGCAGGAACACAGAGCAAGTGATAGCAGGAACACAGAGCAAGTGATAGCAGGAACACACAGAGCGAGTGGCAGCAGGAACACAGAGAGCGAGTGGCAGCAGGAACACAGAGAGCGAGTGACAGCAGGAACACAGAGAGCGAGTGACAGCAGGAACACAGAGAGCGAGTGACAGCAGGAACACAGAGAGTGAGTGGCAGCAGGAACACACAGAGCGAGTGACAGCAGGAACACAGAGAGTGAGTGACAGCAGGAATGCACAGAGAGTGACAGCAGGAACACAGAGAGAGAATAACAGCAGGAACACAGAATGAGTAAAAGCAGGAACACAGAGAGTGAATGACAGAAGGGACACAGAGTGAGTGAAAGCAGGAGCACAGAGTGAGTGAAAGCAGGAACACAGAGAGCGAGTGTCAGCAGGAAAACAGAGTGAGTGAAAGCAGGAACACAGAGAGAGAGTGACAGCAGGAAAACACAGACCGAGTGGCAGCAGGAACACAGAGAGCGAGTGGCAGCAGGAACAAAGAGAGCGAGTGACAGCAGGAACAAAGAGAGCGAGTGACAGCAGGAACACACAGAGCGAGTGGCAGCAGGAACACAGAGAGCGAGTGGCAGCAGGAACACAGAAAGCGAGTGACAGCAGGAACACACAGAGCGAGTGACAGCAGGAACACAGAGAGTGAGTGACAGCAGGAAAGCAGAGTGAGTGACAGCAGGAAAACAGAGAGAGAATAACAGCAGGAACACAGAATGAGTAAAAGCAGGAACACAGAGAGTGAATGACAGAAGGGACACAGAGTGAGTGAAAGCAGGAACACAGAGTGAGTGACAGCAGGAACACAGAGAGCGAGTGTCAGCAGGAACACAGAGTGAGTGAAAGCAGGAACACAGAGAGAGAGTGACAGCAGGAGCAAAGAGAGCAAGTGACAGCAGGAACACAGACTGATTGAAAGCAGGAACAAAGAGGGTGAGTGACAGCAGGAACACAGAGCGAGTGACAGCAGGAACACAGAGCAAGTGATAGCAGGAACACACAGAGCGAGTGGCAGCAGGAACACAGAGAGCGAGTGGCAGCAGGAACACGGAGAGCGAGTGACAGCAGGAACACAGAGAGCGAGTGGCAGCAGGAACACAGAGAGCGAGTGACAGCAGGAACACAGAGAGTGAGTGGCAGCAGGAACACACAGAGCGAGTGACAGCAGGAACACAGAGAGTGAGTGACAGCAGGAAAGCAGAGTGAGTGACAGCAGGAAAACAGAGAGAGAATAACAGCAGGAACACAGAATGAGTAAAAGCAGGAACACAGAGAGTGAATGACAGAAGGGACACAGAGTGAGTGAAAGCAGGAGCACAGAGTGAGTGAAAGCAGGAACACAGAGAGCGAGTGTCAGCAGGAAAACAGAGTGAGTGAAAGCAGGAACACAGAGAGAGAGTGACAGCAGGAACAAAGAGAGCAAGTGACAGCAGGAACACAGACTGATTGAAAGCAGGAACAAAGAGGGTGAGTGACAGCAGGAACACAGAGCGAGTGACAGCAGGAACACAGAGCAAGTGATAGCAGGAACACAGAGCAAGTGATAGCAGGAACACACAGAGCGAGTGGCAGCAGGAACACAGAGAGCGAGTGTCAGCAGGAACACAGAGAGAGAGTGACAGCAGGAACACAGAGAGCGAGTGGCAGCAGGAACACAGAGAGCGAGTGACAGCAGGAACACAGAGAGTGAGTGGCAGCAGGAACACACAGAGCGAGTGACAGCAGGAACACAGAGAGTGAGTGACAGCAGGAAAGCAGAGTGAGTGACAGCAGGAAAACAGAGAGAGAATAACAGCAGGAACACAGAATGAGTAAAAGCAGGAACACAGAGAGTGAATGACAGAAGGGACACAGAGTGAGTGAAAGCAGGAGCACAGAGTGAGTGAAAGCAGGAACACAGAGAGCGAGTGTCAGCAGGAAAACAGAGTGAGTGAAAGCAGGAACACAGAGAGAGAGTGACAGCAGGAAAACACAGACCGAGTGGCAGCAGGAACACAGAGAGCGAGTGGCAGCAGGAACAAAGAGAGCGAGTGACAGCAGGAACACAGAGCAAGTGACAGCAGGAACACACAGAGCGAGTGGCAGCAGGAACACAGAGAGCGAGTGGCAGCAGGAACACAGAAAGCGAGTGACAGCAGGAACCCACAGAGCGAGTGACAGCAGGAACACAGAGAGTGAGTGACAGCAGGAAAGCAGAGTGAGTGACAGCAGGAAAACAGAGAGAGAATAACAGCAGGAACACAGAATGAGTAAAAGCAGGAACACAGAGAGTAAATGACAGAAGGGACACAGAGTGAGTGAAAGCAGGAACACAGAGTGAGTGACAGCAGGAACACAGAGAGCGAGTGTCAGCAGGAACACAGAGTGAGTGAAAGCAGGAACACAGAGAGAGAGTGACAGCAGGAGCAAAGAGAGCAAGTGACAGCAGGAACACAGACTGATTGAAAGCAGGAACAAAGAGGGTGAGTGACAGCAGGAACACAGAGCGAGTGACAGCAGGAACACAGAGCAAGTGATAGCAGGAACACACAGAGCGAGTGGCAGCAGGAACACAGAGAGCGAGTGGCAGCAGGAACACGGAGAGCGAGTGACAGCAGGAACACAGAGAGCGAGTGGCAGCAGGAACACAGAGAGCGAGTGACAGCAGGAACACAGAGAGTGAGTGGCAGCAGGAACACACAGAGCGAGTGACAGCAGGAACACAGAGAGTGAGTGACAGCAGGAAAGCAGAGTGAGTGACAGCAGGAAAACAGAGAGAGAATAACAGCAGGAACACAGAATGAGTAAAAGCAGGAACACAGAGAGTGAATGACAGAAGGGACACAGAGTGAGTGAAAGCAGGAGCACAGAGTGAGTGAAAGCAGGAACACAGAGAGCGAGTGTCAGCAGGAAAACAGAGTGAGTGAAAGCAGGAACACAGAGAGAGAGTGACAGCAGGAACAAAGAGAGCAAGTGACAGCAGGAACACAGACTGAGTGAAAGCAGGAACAAAGAGGGTGAGTGACAGCAGGAACACAGAGCGAGAGTCAGCAGAAACACAGAAAGCGAGTGACAGCAGGAAAACAGAGAACGAGTGACAGCAGGAACACAGAGAGAGCGAGTGGCAGGAGGAACAGAGAGTGAGTGACAGCAGGAAAAAAGAGAGCGAGTGACAGCAGGAACACAGAGAGCGAGTGACAGCAGGAACACAGAGAGCGAGTGACAGCAGGAACACACAGTGAGTGACAGCAGGAACGCAGAGAGCGAGTGAGAGCAGGAACACAGAGAGTGAGCGACAGCAGGAACACAGAGAGCGAGTGACAGCAGGAAAACAGAGAGTGAGTGACAGCAGAAACATAGAGTTAGTGACAGCAGGAACACAGAGAGCAAGTGACAGCAGGAACACAGAGAGCGAGTGAGAGAAGGAACACAGAGAGTGAGCGACAGCAGGAACCCAGAGAGCGATTGACAGCAGGAAAACACAGACCGAGTGGCAGCAGGAACACACAGAGCGAGTGGCAGCAGGAAAACAGAGAGAGAGTGGCAGCAGGAACACAGAGAGATGTGAAAGCAGGAACACAGAGAGTGAATGACAGCAGGAACACAGAGTGAGTGAAAGCAGGATCACAGAGAGCGAGTGTCAGCAGGAACACAGAGTGAGTGAAAGCAGGAACACAGAGAGAGAGTGACAGCAGGAACACAGAGAGCAAGTGACAGCAGGAACAAAGAGCGAGTGACAGTAGGAACACAGAGAGCGAGTGACAGCAGGAACACAGAGAGCGAGTGACAGCTAGAACACAGAGCAAGTGACAGCAGGAACACAAAGCGAGTGACAGCAGGAACACAGAGCGAATGAAAGCAGTAACAAAGTGTGAGTGACAGCAGGAACACAGAGTGAGTGACAGCAGGAACACAGAGAGCGAATGTCAGCAGAAACACAGAGCGAGTAACAGCAGGAACACAGAGAAGAAGTGACAGCAGGAAATCAGAGAGCGAGTGACAGCAGGAACAGAGAGAGCGAGTGGCAGGAGGAACAGAGAGGGAGTGACAGAAGGAAAAAAGAGAGCGAGTGACAGCAGGAACAGAGAGAGCGAGTGACAGCAGGAACACAGAGAGCGAGTGACAGCAGGAAAACAGAGAGCAAGTGGCAGCAGGAACACAGAGAGCGAGCGACAGCAGGAACACAGAGAGCGAGTGACAGCAGGAAAACACAGACCGAGTGGCAGCAGGAACACAGAGAGCGAATGGCAGCAGGAACAAAGAGAGCGAGTGACAGCAGGAACACAGAGCAAGTGACAGCAGGAACACACAGAGCGAGTGGCAGCAGGAACACAGAGAGCGAGTGGCAGCAGGAACACAGAAAGCGAGTGACAGCAGGAACACACAGAGCGAGTGACAGCAGGAACACAGAGAGTGAGTGACAGCAGGAAAGCAGAGTGAGTGACAGCAGGAGCACAGAGAGAGAGTGACAGCAGGAACAAAGAGAGCAAGTGACAGCAGGAACACAGACTGATTGAAAGCAGGAACAAAGAGGGTGAGTGACAGCAGGAACACAGAGCGAGTGACAGCAGGAACACAGAGCAAGTGATAGCAGGAACACACAGAGCGAGTGGCAGCAGGAACACAGAGAGCGAGTGGCAGCAGGAACACAGAGAGAGAGTGACAGCAGGAACACAGAGAGCGAGTGGCAGCAGGAACACAGAGAGCGAGTGACAGCAGGAACACAGAGAGTGAGTGGCAGCAGGAACACACAGAGCGAGTGACAGCAGGAACACAGAGAGTGAGTGACAGCAGGAAAGCAGAGTGAGTGACAGCAGGAAAACAGAGAGAGAAAAGCAGCAGGAACACAGAATGAGTAAAAGCAGGAACACAGAGTGAATGACAGAAGGGACACAGAGTGAGTGAAAGCAGGAGCACAGAGTGAGTGAAAGCAGGAACACAGAGAGCGAGTGTCAGCAGGAAAACAGAGTGAGTGAAAGCAGGAACACAGAGAGAGAGTGACAGCAGGAACAAAGAGAGCAAGTGACAGCAGGAACACAGACTGAGTGAAAGCAGGAACAAAGAGGGTGAGTGACAGCAGGAACACAGAGCGAGAGTCAGCAGAAACACAGAAAGCGAGTGACAGCAGGAAAACAGAGAACGAGTGACAGCAGGAACACAGAGAGAGCGAGTGGCAGGAGGAACAGAGAGTGAGTGACAGCAAGAACACAGAGAGCGAGTGACAGCAGGAACACAGAGAGCGAGTGACAGCAGGAACACAGAGAGCGAGTGACAGCAGGAACACAGAGAGCGAGTGTCAGCAGGAACATACAGTGAGTGACAGCAGGAACACAGAGAGCGAGTGAGAGCAGGAACACAGAGAGTGAGCGACAGCAGGAACACAGAGAGCGAGTGACAGCAGGAAAACAGAGAGTGAGTGACAGCAGAAACATAGAGTTAGTGACAGCAGGAACACAGAGAGCAAGTGACAGCAGGAACACAGAGAGCGAGTGAGAGAAGGAACACAGAGAGTGAGCGACAGCAGGAACCCAGAGAGCGATTGACAGCAGGAAAACACAGACCGAGTGGCAGCAGGAACACACAGAGCGAGTGGCAGCAGGAAAACAGAGAGAGAGTGGCAGCAGGAACACAGAGAGATGTGAAAGCAGGAACACAGAGAGTGAATGACAGCAAGAACACAGAGTGAGTGAAAGCAGGATCACAGAGAGCGAGTGTCAGCAGGAACACAGAGTGAGTGAAAGCAGGAACACAGAGAGAGAGTGACAGCAGGAACACAGAGAGCAAGTGACAGCAGGAACACAAAGCGACTTGCAGTGAGAACACAGTGCGAGAGTGACAGCAGGAACACAGAGAGCGAGTGACAGCTAGAACACAGAGCAAGTGACAGCAGGAACACAAAGCGAGTGACAGCAGGAACACAGAGCAAGTGAAAGCAGTAACAAAGAGTGAGTGACAGCAGGAACACAGAGTGAGTGACAGCAGGAACACAGATGGCGAATGTCAGCAGAAACACAGAGCGAGTAACAGCAGGAACACAGAGAAGAAGTGACAGCAGGAAATCAGAGAGCGAGTGACAGCAGGAACAGCGAGAGCGAGTGGCAGGAGGAACAGAGAGGGAGTGACAGAAGGAAAAAAGAGAGCGAGTGACAGCAGGAACAGAGAGAGCGAGTGACAGCAGGAACACAGAGAGCGAGTGACAGCAGGAAAACAGAGAGCAAGTGGCAGCAGGAACACAGAGAGCGAGCGACAGCAGGAACACAGAGAGCGAGTGACAGCAGGAAAACACAGACCGAGTGGCAGCAGGAACACAGAGAGCGAGTGGCAGCAGGAACACAGAGAGAGAGTGACAGCAGGAACACAGAGCAAGTGACAGCAGGAACACACAGAGCGAGTGGCAGCAGGAACACAGAGAGCGAGTGGCAGCAGGAACACAGAAAGCGAGTGACAGCAGGAACACACAGAGCGAGTGACAGCAGGAACACAGAGAGTGAGTGACAGCAGGAAAGCAGAGTGAGTGACAGCAGGAAAACAGAGAGAGAATAACAGCAGGAACACAGAATGAGTAAAAGCAGGAACACAGAGAGTGAATGACAGAAGGGACACAGAGTGAGTGAAAGCAGGAACACAGAGTGAGTGACAGCAGGAACACAGAGAGCGAGTGTCAGCAGGAACACAGAGTGAGTGAAAGCAGGAACACAGAGAGAGAGTGACAGCAGGAACAAAGAGAGCAAGTGACAGCAGGAACACAGACTGATTGAAAGCAGGAACAAAGAGGGTGAGTGACAGCAGGAACACAGAGCGAGTGACAGCAGGAACACAGAGCAAGTGATAGCAGGAACACACAGAGCGAGTGGCAGCAGGAACACAGAGAGCGAGTGGCAGCAGGAACACAGAGAGAGAGTGACAGCAGGAACACAGAGAGCGAGTGGCAGCAGGAACACAGAGAGCGAGTGACAGCAGGAACACAGAGAGTGAGTGGCAGCAGGAACACACAGAGCGAGTGACAGCAGGAACACAGAGAGTGAGTGACAGCAGGAAAGCAGAGTGAGTGACAGCAGGAAAACAGAGAGAGAATAACAGCAGGAACACAGAATGAGTAAAAGCAGGAACACAGAGAGTGAATGACAGAAGGGACACAGAGTGAGTGAAAGCAGGAGCACAGAGTGAGTGAAAGCAGGAACACACAGAGCAAGTGTCAGCAGGAAAACAGAGTGAGTGAAAGCAGGAACACAGAGAGAGAGTGACAGCAGGAAAACACAGACCGAGTGGCAGCAGGAACACAGAGAGCGAGTGGCAGCAGGAACAAAGAGAGCGAGTGACAGCAGGAACACAGAGCAAGTGACAGCAGGAACACACAGAGCGAGTGGCAGCAGGAACACAGAGAGCGAGTGGCAGCAGGAACACAGAAAGCGAGTGACAGCAGGAACACACAGAGCGAGTGACAGCAGGAACACAGAGAGTGAGTGACAGCAGGAAAGCAGAGTGAGTGACAGCAGGAAAACAGAGAGAGAATAACAGCAGGAACACAGAATGAGTAAAAGCAGGAACACAGAGAGTGAATGACAGAAGGGACACAGAGTGAGTGAAAGCAGGAACACAGAGTGAGTGACAGCAGGAACACAGAGAGCGAGTGTCAGCAGGAACACAGAGTGAGTGAAAGCAGGAACACAGAGAGAGAGTGACAGCAGGAGCAAAGAGAGCAAGTGACAGCAGGAACACAGACTGATTGAAAGCAGGAACAAAGAGGGTGAGTGACAGCAGGAACACAGAGCGAGTGACAGCAGGAACACAGAGCAAGTGATAGCAGGAACACAGAGAGCGAGTGGCAGCAGGAACACAGAGAGCGAGTGGCAGCAGGAACACGGAGAGCGAGTGACAGCAGGAACACAGAGAGCGAGTGGCAGCAGGAACACAGAGAGCGAGTGACAGCAGGAACACAGAGAGTGAGTGGCAGCAGGAACACACAGAGCGAGTGACAGCAGGAACACAGAGAGTGAGTGACAGCAGGAAAGCAGAGTGAGTGACAGCAGGAAAACAGAGAGAGAATAACAGCAGGAACACAGAATGAGTAAAAGCAGGAACACAGAGAGTGAATGACAGAAGGGACACAGAGTGAGGGAAAGCAGGAGCACAGAGTGAGTGAAAGCAGGAACACAGAGAGCGAGTGTCAGCAGGAAAACAGAGTGAGTGAAAGCAGGAACACAGAGAGAGAGTGACAGCAGGAACAAAGAGAGCAAGTGACAGCAGGAACACAGACTGAGTGAAAGCAGGAACAAAGAGGGTGAGTGACAGCAGGAACACAGAGCGAGTGACAGCAGGAACACAGAGCAAGTGATAGCAGGAACACACAGAGCGAGTGGCAGCAGGAACACAGAGAGCGAGTGGCAGCAGGAACACAGAGAGAGAGTGACAGCAGGAACACAGAGAGCGAGTGGCAGCAGGAACACAGAGAGCGAGTGACAGCAGGAACACAGAGAGTGAGTGGCAGCAGGAACACACAGAGCGAGTGACAGCAGGAACACAGAGAGTGAGTGACAGCAGGAAAGCAGAGTGAGTGACAGCAGGAAAACAGAGAGAGAATAACAGCAGGAACACAGAATGAGTAAAAGCAGGAACACAGAGAGTGAATGACAGAAGGGACACAGAGTGAGTGAAAGCAGGAGCACAGAGTGAGTGAAAGCAGGAACACAGAGAGCGAGTGTCAGCAGGAAAACAGAGTGAGTGAAAGCAGGAACACAGAGAGAGAGTGACAGCAGGAAAACACAGACCGAGTGGCAGCAGGAACACAGAGAGCGAGTGGCAGCAGGAACAAAGAGAGCGAGTGACAGCAGGAACACAGAGCAAGTGACAGCAGGAACACACAGAGCGAGTGGCAGCAGGAACACAGAGAGCGAGTGGCAGCAGGAACACAGAAAGCGAGTGACAGCAGGAACACACAGAGCGAGTGACAGCAGGAACACAGAGAGTGAGTGACAGCAGGAAAGCAGAGTGAGTGACAGCAGGAAAACAGAGAGAGAATAACAGCAGGAACACAGAATGAGTAAAAGCAGGAACACAGAGAGTGAATGACAGAAGGGACACAGAGTGAGTGATAGCAGGAACACAGAGAGCGAGTGTCAGCAGGAACACAGAGTGAGTGAAAGCAGGAACACAGAGAGAGAGTGACAGCAGGAGCAAAGAGAGCAAGTGACAGCAGGAACACAGACTGATTGAAAGCAGGAACAAAGAGGGTGAGTGACAGCAGGAACACAGAGCGAGTGACAGCAGGAACACAGAGCAAATGATAGCAGGAACACAGAGAGCGAGTGGCAGCAGGAACACAGAGAGCGAGTGGCAGCAGGAACACGGAGAGCGAGTGACAGCAGGAACACAGAGAGCGAGTGGCAGCAGGAACACAGAGAGCGAGTGACAGCAGGAACACAGAGAGTGAGTGGCAGCAGGAACACACAGAGCGAGTGACAGCAGGAACACAGAGAGTGAGTGACAGCAGGAAAGCAGAGTGAGTGACAGCAGGAAAACAGAGAGAGAATAACAGCAGGAACACAGAATGAGTAAAAGCAGGAACACAGAGAGTGAATGACAGAAGGGACACAGAGTGAGTGAAAGCAGGAGCACAGAGTGAGTGAAAGCAGGAACACAGAGAGGGAGTGACGGCTAGAAAACAGAGTGAGTGACAGCAGGAACACAGAGAGAGAGTGACAGCAGGAACAAAGAGAGCAAGTGACAGCAGGAACACAGACTGAGTGAAAGCAGGAACAAAGAGGGTGAGTGACAGCAGGAACACAGAGCGAGAGTCAGCAGAAACACAGAAAGCGAGTGACAGCAGGAAAACAGAGAACGAGTGACAGCAGGAACACAGAGAGAGCGAGTGGCAGGAGGAACAGAGAGTGAGTGACAGCAGGAAAAAAGAGAGCGAGTGACAGCAGGAACACAGAGAGCGAGTGACAGCAGGAACACAGAGAGCGAGTGACAGCAGGAACACACAGTGAGTGACAGCAGGAACGCAGAGAGCGAGTGAGAGCAGGAACACAGAGAGTGAGCGACAGCAGGAACACAGAGAGCGAGTGACAGCAGGAAAACAGAGAGTGAGTGACAGCAGAAACATAGAGTTAGTGACAGCAGGAACACAGAGAGCAAGTGACAGCAGGAACACAGAGAGCGAGTGAGAGAAGGAACACAGAGAGTGAGCGACAGCAGGAACCCAGAGAGCGATTGACAGCAGGAAAACACAGACCGAGTGGCAGCAGGAACACACAGAGCGAGTGGCAGCAGGAAAACAGAGAGAGAGTGGCAGCAGGAACACAGAGAGATGTGAAAGCAGGAACACAGAGAGTGAATGACAGCAGGAACACAGAGTGAGTGAAAGCAGGATCACAGAGAGCGAGTGTCAGCAGGAACACAGAGTGAGTGAAAGCAGGAACACAGAGAGAGAGTGACAGCAGGAACACAGAGAGCAAGTGACAGCAGGAACAAAGAGCGAGTGACAGTAGGAACACAGAGAGCGAGTGACAGCAGGAACACAGAGAGCGAGTGACAGCTAGAACACAGAGCAAGTGACAGCAGGAACACAAAGCGAGTGACAGCAGGAACACAGAGCGAATGAAAGCAGTAACAAAGTGTGAGTGACAGCAGGAACACAGAGTGAGTGACAGCAGGAACACAGAGCGAATGAAAGCAGTAACAAAGTGTGAGTGACAGCAGGAACACAGAGTGAGTGACAGCAGGAACACAGAGAGCGAATGTCAGCAGAAACACAGAGCGAGTAACAGCAGGAACACAGAGAAGAAGTGACAGCAGGAAATCAGAGAGCGAGTGACAGCAGGAACAGCGAGAGCGAGTGGCATGAGGAACAGAGAGGGAGTGACAGAAGGAAAAAAGAGAGCGAGTGACAGCAGGAACAGAGAGAGCGAGTGACAGCAGGAACACAGAGAGCGAGTGACAGCAGGAAAACAGAGAGCAAGTGGCAGCAGGAACACAGAGAGCGAGCGACAGCAGGAACACAGAGAGCGAGTGACAGCAGGAAAACACAGACCGAGTGGCAGCAGGAACACAGAGAGCGAGTGGCAGCAGGAACAAAGAGAGCGAGTGACAGCAGGAACACAGAGCAAGTGACAGCAGGAACACACAGAGCGAGTGGCAGCAGGAACACAGAGAGCGAGTGGCAGCAGGAACACAGAAAGCGAGTGACAGCAGGAACACACAGAGCGAGTGACAGCAGGAACACAGAGAGTGAGTGACAGCAGGAAAGCAGAGTGAGTGACAGCAGGAAAACAGAGAGAGAATAACAGCAGGAACACAGAATGAGTAAAAGCAGGAACACAGAGAGTGAATGACAGAAGGGACGCAGAGTGAGTGAAAGCAGGAACACAGAGTGAGTGAAAGCAGGAACACAAGAGCGAGTGTCAGCAGGAACACAGAGTGAGTGAAAGCAGGAACACAGAGAGAGAGTGACAGCAGGAACAAAGAGAGCAAGTGACAGCAGGAACACAGACTGATTGAAAGCAGGAACAAAGAGGGTGAGTGACAGCAGGAACACAGAGCGAGTGACAGCAGGAACACAGAGCAAGTGATAGCAGGAACACACAGAGCGAGTGGCAGCAGGAACACAGAGAGCGAGTGGCAGCAGGAACACAGAGAGCGAGTGACAGCAGGAACATTGAGAGCGAGTGGCAGCAGGAACACACAGAGCGAGTGACAGCAGGAACACAGAGAGTGAGTGACAGCAGGAAAGCAGAGTGAGTGACAGCAGGAAAACAGAGAGAGAATAACAGCAGGAACACAGAATGAGTAAAAGCAGGAACACAGAGAGTGAATGACAGAAGGGACACAGAGTGAGTGAAAGCAGGAACACAGAGTGAGTGAAAGCAGGAACACAGAGAGCGAGTGTCAGCTGGAACACAGAGTGAGTGAAAGCAGGAACACAGAGAGAGAGTGACAGCAGGAACAAAGAGAGCAAGTGACAGCAGGAACACAGACTGAGTGAAAGCAGGAACAAAGAGGGTGAGTGACAGCAGGAACACAGAGCGAGTGTCAGCAGAAACACAGAAAGCGAGTGACAGCAGGAAAACAGAGAGCGAGTGACAGCAGGAACACAGAGAGCGAGTGACAGCAGGAACACAGAGAGTGAGTGGCAGCAGGAACACACAGAGCGAGTGACAGCAGGAACACAGAGAGTGTGTGACAGCAGGAAAGCAGAGTGAGTGACAGCAGGAAAACAGAGAGAGAATAACAGCAGGAACACAGAATGAGTAAAAGCAGGAACACAGAGAGTGAATGACAGAAGGGACACAGAGTGAGTGAAAGCAGGAACACAGAGTGAGTGACAGCAGGAACACAGAGAGCGAGTGTCAGCAGGAACACAGAGTGAGTGAAAGCAGGAACACAGAGAGAGAGTGACAGCAGGAACAAAGAGAGCAAGTGACAGCAGGAACACAGACTGATTGAAAGCAGGAACAAAGAGGGTGAGTGACAGCAGGAACACAGAGCGAGTGACAGCAGGAACACAGAGCAAGTGATAGCAGGAACACACAGAGCGAGTGGCAGCAGGAACACAGAGAGCGAGTGGCAGCAGGAACACAGAGAGAGAGTGACAGCAGGAACACAGAGAGCGAGTGGCAGCAGGAACACAGAGAGCGAGTGACAGCAGGAACACAGAGAGTGAGTGGCAGCAGGAACACACAGAGCGAGTGACAGCAGGAACACAGAGAGTGAGTGACAGCAGGAAAGCAGAGTGAGTGACAGCAGGAAAACAGAGAGAGAATAACAGCAGGAACACAGAATGAGTAAAAGCAGGAACACAGAGAGTGAATGACAGAAGGGACACAGAGTGAGTGAAAGCAGGAGCACAGAGTGAGTGAAAGCAGGAACACAGAGAGCGAGTGTCAGCAGGAAAACAGAGTGAGTGAAAGCAGGAACACAGAGAGAGAGTGACAGCAGGAACAAAGAGAGCAAGTGACAGCAGGAACACAGACTGAGTGAAAGCAGGAACAAAGAGGGTGAGTGACAGCAGGAACACAGAGCGAGAGTCAGCAGAAACACAGAAAGCGAGTGACAGCAGGAAAACAGAGAACGAGTGACAGCAGGAACACAGAGAGAGCGAGTGGCAGGAGGAACAGAGAGTGAGTGACAGCAGGAAAAAAGAGAGCGAGTGACAGCAGGAACACAGAGAGCGAGTGACAGCAGGAACACAGAGAGCGAGTGACAGCAGGAACACACAGTGAGTGACAGCAGGAACGCAGAGAGCGAGTGAGAGCAGGAACACAGAGAGTGAGCGACAGCAGGAACACAGAGAGCGAGTGACAGCAGGAAAACAGAGAGTGAGTGACAGCAGAAACATAGAGTTAGTGACAGCAGGAACACAGAGAGCAAGTGACAGCAGGAACACAGAGAGCGAGTGAGAGAAGGAACACAGAGAGTGAGCGACAGCAGGAACCCAGAGAGCGATTGACAGCAGGAAAACACAGACCGAGTGGCAGCAGGAACACACAGAGCGAGTGGCAGCAGGAAAACAGAGAGAGAGTGGCAGCAGGAACACAGAGAGATGTGAAAGCAGGAACACAGAGAGTGAATGACAGCAGGAACACAGAGTGAGTGAAAGCAGGATCACAGAGAGCGAGTGACAGCAGGAACAAAGAGCGAGTGACAGTAGGAACACAGAGAGCGAGTGACAGCAGGAACACAGAGAGCGAGTGACAGCTAGAACACAGAGCAAGTGACAGCAGGAACACAAAGCGAGTGACAGCAGGAACACAGAGCGAATGAAAGCAGTATCAAAGTGTGAGTGACAGCAGGAACACAGAGTGAGTGACAGCAGGAACACAGAGAGCGAATGTCAGCAGAAACACAGAGCGAGTAACAGCAGGAACACAGAGAAGAAGTGACAGCAGGAAATCAGAGAGCGAGTGACAGCAGGAACAGCGAGAGCGAGTGGCAGGAGGAACAGAGAGGGAGTGACAGAAGGAAAAAAGAGAGCGAGTGACAGCAGGAACAGAGAGAGCGAGTGACAGCAGGAACACAGAGAGCGAGTGACAGCAGGAACACAGAGAGCAAGTGGCAGCAGGAACACAGAGAGCGAGCGACAGCAGGAACACAGAGAGCGAGTGACAGCAGGAAAACACAGACCGAGTGGCAGCAGGAACACAGAGAGCAAGTGGCAGCAGGAACCCAGAGAGCGAGTGACAGCAGGAACACAGAGCAAGTGACAGCAGGAACACACAGAGCGAGTGGCAGCAGGAACACAGAGAGCGAGTGGCAGCAGGAACACAGAAAGCGAGTGACAGCAGGAACACACAGAGCGAGTGACAGCAGGAACACAGAGAGTGAGTGACAGCAGGAAAGCAGAGTGAGTGACAGCAGGAAAACAGAGAGAGAATAACAGCAGGAACACAGAATGAGTAAAAGCAGGAACACAGAGAGTGAATGACAGAAGGGACGCAGAGTGAGTGAAAGCAGGAACACAGAGTGAGTGAAAGCAGGAAAACAAGAGCGAGTGTCAGCAGGAACACAGAGTGAGTGAAAGCAGGAACACAGAGAGAGAGTGACAGCAGGAACAAACAGAGCAAGTGACAGCAGGAACACAGACTGATTGAAAGCAGGAACAAAGAGGGTGAGTGACAGCAGGAACACAGAGCGAGTGACAGCAGGAACACAGAGCAAGTGATAGCAGGAACACACAGAGCGAGTGGCAGCAGGAACACACAGAGCGAGTGGCAGCAGGAACACAGAGAGCGAGTGACAGCAGGAACATAGAGAGCGAGTGGCAGCAGGAACACACAGAGCGAGTGACAGCAGGAACACA
Organism: Carcharodon carcharias; assembly: GCF_017639515.1. Classification (NCBI taxonomy): domain Eukaryota; kingdom Metazoa; phylum Chordata; class Chondrichthyes; order Lamniformes; family Lamnidae; genus Carcharodon; species Carcharodon carcharias. The sequence goes on from NW_024470692.1 coordinate 711,090, forward strand.
GAGAGTGAGTGACAGCAGGAAAGCAGAGTGAGTGACAGCAGGAAAACAGAGAGAGAATAACAGCAGGAACACAGAATGAGTAAAAGCAGGAACACAGAGAGTGAATGACAGAAGGGACACAGAGTGAGTGAAAGCAGGAACACAGACTGAGTGAAAGCAGGAACAAAGAGGGTGAGTGACAGCAGGAACACAGAGCGAGTGTCAGTAGAAACACAGAAAGCGAGTGACAGCAGGAAAACAGAGAGCGATTGACAGCAGGAACAAAGAGAGAGCGAGTGGCAGGAGGAACAGAGAGTGAGTGACAGCAGGAAAAAAGAGAGCGAGTGACAGCAGGAACAGAGAGAGCGAGTGACAGCAGGAACACAGAGAGCGAGTGACAGCAGGAACACAGAGAGCGAGTGACAGCAGGAACACACAGTGAGTGACAGCAGGAACGCAGAGAGCGAGTGACAGCAGGAACACAGAGAGCGAGTGACAGCAGGAACACAGAGAGCGAGTGACAGCAGGAACACAGAGAGTGAGCGACAGCAGGAACACAGAGAGCGAGTGACAGCAGGAAAACAGAGAGTGAGTGACAGCAGAAACATAGAGTTAGTGACAGCAGGAACACAGAGAGCAAGTGACAGCAGGAACACAGAGAGCGAGTGAGAGAAGGAACACAGAGAGTGAGCGACAGCAGGAACCCAGAGAGCGAGTGACAGCAGGAAAACACAGACCGAGTGGCAGCAGGAACACACAGAGCGAGTGGCAGCAGGAAAACAGAGAGAGAGTGGCAGCAGGAACACAGAGAGATGTGAAAGCAGGAACACAGAGAGTGAATGACAGCAGGAACACAGAGTGAGTGAAAGCAGGATCACAGAGAGCGAGTGTCAGCAAGAACACAGAGTGAGTGAAAGCAGGAACACAGAGAGAGAGTGACAGCAGGAACATAGAGAGCAAGTGACAGCAGGAACAAAGAGCGAGTGACAGTAAGAACACAGAGAGCGAGTGACAGCAGGAACACAGAGAGCGAGTGACAGCTAGAACACAGAGCAAGTGACAGCAGGAACACAAAGCGAGTGACAGCAGGAACACAGAGCGAATGAAAGCAGGAACAAAGTGTGAGTGACAGAAGGAACACAGAGTGAGTGACAGCAGGAACACAGAGAGCGAATGTCAGCAGAAACACAGAGTGAGTAACAGCAGGAACACAGAGAACAAGTGACAGCAGGAAATCAGAGAGCGAGTGACAGCAGGAACAGCGAGAGCGAGTGGCAGGAGGAACAGAGAGGGAGTGACAGAAGGAAAAAAGAGAGCGAGTGACAGCAGGAACAGAGAGAGCGAGTGGCAGGAGGAACAGAGAATGAGTGACAGCAGGAAAAAAGAGAGCGAGTGACAGCAGGAACAGAGAGAGCGAGTGACAGCAGGAACACAGAGAGCGAGTGACAGCAGGAACACAGAGAGCGAGTGACAGCAGGAACACACAGTGAGTGACAGCGGGAACGCAGAGAGCGAGTGACAGCAGGAACACAGAGAGCGAGTGACAGCAGGAACACAGAGAGCGAGTGACAGCAGGAACACAGAGAGTGAGCGACAGCAGGAACACAGAGAGCGAGTGACAGCAGGAAAACAGAGAGTGAGTGACAGCAGAAACATAGAGTTAGTGACAGCAGGAACACAGAGAGCAAGTGACAGCAGGAACACAGAGAGCGAGTGAGAGAAGGAACACAGAGAGTGAGCGACAGCAGGAACCCAGAGAGTGAGTGACAGCAGGAAAACACAGACCGAGTGGCAGCAGGAACACACAGAGCGAGTGGCAGCAGGAAAACAGAAAGAGAGTGGCAGCAGGAACACAGAGAGATGTGAAAGCAGGAACACAGAGAGTGAATGACAGCAGGAACACAGAGTGAGTGAAAGCAGGATCACAGAGAGCGAGTGTCAGCAAGAACACAGAGTGAGTGAAAGCAGGAACACAGAGAGTGACAGCAGGAACATAGAGAGCAAGTGACAGCAGGAACAAAGAGCGAGTGACAGTAGGAACACAGAGACCGAGTGACAGCAGGAACACAGAGAGCGAGTGACAGCTAGAACACAGAGCAAGTGACAGCAGGAACACAAAGCGAGTGACAGCAGGAACACAGAGCGAATGAAAGCAGGAACAAAGTGTGAGTGACAGAAGGAACACAGAGTGAGTGACAGCAGGAACACAGAGAGCGAATGTCAGCAGAAACACAGAGCGAGTAACAGCAGGAACACAGAGAAGAAGTGACAGCAGGAAATCAGAGAGCGAGTGACAGCAGGAACAGCGAGAGCGAGTGGCAGGAGGAACAGAGAGGGAGTGACAGAAGGAAAAAAGAGAGCGAGTGACAGCAGGAACAGAGAGAGCGAGTGACAGCAGGAACACAGAGAGCGAGTGACAGCAGGAAAACAGAGAGCAAGTGGCAGCAGGAACACAGAGAGCGAGCGACAGCAGGAACACAGAGAGCGAGTGACAGCAGGAAAACACAGACCGAGTGGCAGCAGGAACAAAGAGAGCGAGTGACAGCAGGAACACAGAGCAAGTGACAGCAGGAACACACAGAGCGAGTGGCAGCAGGAACACAGAGAGCGAGTGGCAGCAGGAACACAGAAAGCGAGTGACAGCAGGAACACACAGAGCGAGTGACAGCAGGAACACAGAGAGTGAGTGACAGCAGGAAAGCAGAGTGAGTGACAGCAGGAAAACAGAGAGAGAATAACAGCAGGAACACAGAATGAGTAAAAGCAGGAACACAGAGAGTGAATGACAGAAGGGACACAGAGTGAGTGAAAGCAGGAACACAGAGTGAGTGACAGCAGGAACACAGAGAGCGAGTGTCAGCAGGAACACAGAGTGAGTGAAAGCAGGAACACAGAGAGAGAGTGACAGCAGGAACAAAGAGAGCAAGTGACAGCAGGAACACAGACTGATTGAAAGCAGGAACAAAGAGGGTGAGTGACAGCAGGAACACAGAGCGAGTGACAGCAGGAACACAGAGCAAGTGATAGCAGGAACACACAGAGCGAGTGGCAGCAGGAACACAGAGAGCGAGTGGCAGCAGGAACACAGAGAGCGAGTGACAGCAGGAACACAGAGAGCGAGTGGCAGCAGGAACACAGAGAGCGAGTGACAGCAGGAACACAGAGAGTGAGTGGCAGCAGGAACACACAGAGCGAGTGACAGCAGGAACACAGAGAGTGAGTGACAGCAGGAAAGCAGAGTGAGTGACAGCAGGAAAACAGAGAGAGAATAACAGCAGGAACACAGAATGAGTAAAAGCAGGAACACAGAGAGTGAATGACAGAAGGGACACAGAGTGAGTGAAAGCAGGAGCACAGAGTGAGTGAAAGCAGGAACACAGAGAGCGAGTGTCAGCAGGAAAACAGAGTGAGTGAAAGCAGGAACACAGAGAGAGAGTGACAGCAGGAACAAAGAGAGCAAGTGACAGCAGGAACACAGACTGAGTGAAAGCAGGAACAAAGAGGGTGAGTGACAGCAGGAACACAGAGCGAGAGTCAGCAGAAACACAGAAAGCGAGTGACAGCAGGAAAACAGAGAACGAGTGACAGCAGGAACACAGAGAGAGCGAGTGGCAGGAGGAACAGAGAGTGAGTGACAGCAGGAAAAAAGAGAGCGAGTGACAGCAGGAACACAGAGAGCGAGTGACAGCAGGAACACAGAGAGCGAGTGACAGCAGGAACACACAGTGAGTGACAGCAGGAACGCAGAGAGCGAGTGAGAGCAGGAACACAGAGAGTGAGCGACAGCAGGAACACAGAGAGCGAGTGACAGCAGGAAAACAGAGATTGAGTGACAGCAGAAACATAGAGTTAGTGACAGCAGGAACACAGAGAGCAAGTGACAGCAGGAACACAGAGAGCGAGTGAGAGAAGGAACACAGAGAGTGAGCGACAGCAGGAACCCAGAGAGCGATTGACAGCAGGAAAACACAGACCGAGTGGCAGCAGGAACACACAGAGCGAGTGGCAGCAGGAAAACAGAGAGAGAGTGGCAGCAGGAACACAGAGAGATGTGAAAGCAGGAACACAGAGAGTGAATGACAGCAGGAACACAGAGTGAGTGAAAGCAGGATCACAGAGAGCGAGTGACAGCAGGAACAAAGAGCGAGTGACAGTAGGAACACAGAGAGCGAGTGACAGCAGGAACACAGAGAGCGAGTGACAGCTAGAACACAGAGCAAGTGACAGCAGGAACACAAAGCGAGTGACAGCAGGAACACAGAGCGAATGAAAGCAGTAACAAAGTGTGAGTGACAGCAGGAACACAGAGTGAGTGACAGCAGGAACACAGAGAGCGAATGTCAGCAGAAACACAGAGCGAGTAACAGCAGGAACACAGAGAAGAAGTGACAGCAGGAAATCAGAGAGCGAGTGACAGCAGGAACAGCGAGAGCGAGTGGCATGAGGAACAGAGAGGGAGTGACAGAAGGAAAAAAGAGAGCGAGTGACAGCAGGAACAGAGAGAGCGAGTGACAGCAGGAACACAGAGAGCGAGTGACAGCAGGAAAACAGAGAGCAAGTGGCAGCAGGAACACAGAGAGCGAGCGACAGCAGGAACACAGAGAGCGAGTGACAGCAGGAAAACACAGACCGAGTGGCAGCAGGAACACAGAGAGCGAGTGGCAGCAGGAACAAAGAGAGCGAGTGACAGCAGGAACGCAGTGCAAGTGACAGCAGGAACACACAGAGTGAGTGGAAGCAGGAACACACAGAGCGAGTGGCAGCAGGAACACAGAAAGCGAGTGACAGCAGGAACACACAGAACGAGTGACAGCAGGAACACAGAGAATGATTGACAGCAGGAAAGCAGAGTGAGTGACAGCAGGAAAACAGAGAGAGAATAACAGCAGGAACACAGAATGAGTAAAAGCAGGAACACAGAGAGTGAATGACAGAAGGGACGCAGAGTGAGTGAAAGCAGGAACACAGAGTGAGTGAAAGCAGGAACACAAGAGCGAGTGTCAGCAGGAACACAGAGTGAGTGAAAGCAGGAACACAGAGAGAGAGTGACAGCAGGAACAAAGAGAGCAAGTGACAGCAGGAACACAGACTGATTGAAAGCAGGAACAAAGAGGGTGAGTGACAGCAGGAACACAGAGCGAGTGACAGCAGGAACACAGAGCAAGTGATAGCAGGAACACACAGAGCGAGTGGCAGCAGGAACACACAGAGCGAGTGGCAGCAGGAACACAGAGAGCGAGTGACAGCAGGAACATAGAGAGCGAGTGGCAGCAGGAACACACAGAGCGAGTGACAGCAGGAAAACAGAGAGTGAGTGACAGCAGGAAAGCAGAGTGAGTGACAGCAGGAAAACAGAGAGAGAATAACAGCAGGAACACAGAATGAGTAAAAGCAGGAACACAGAGAGTGAATGACAGAAGGGACACAGAGTGAGTGAAAGCAGGAACACAGACTGAGTGAAAGCAGGAACAAAGAGGGTGAGTGACAGCAGGAACACAGAACGAGTGTCAGCAGAAACACAGAAAGCGAGTGACAGCAGGAAAACAGAGAGCGAGTGACAGCAGGAACAAAGAGAGAGCGAGTGGCAGGAGGAACAGAGAGTGAGTGACAGCAGGAAAAAAGAGAGCGAGTGACAGCAGGAACAGAGAGAGCGAGTGACAGCAGGAACACAGAGAGCGAGTGACAGCAGGAACACAGAGAGCGAGTGACAGCAGGAACACACAGTGAGTGACAGCGGGAACGCAGAGAGCGAGTGACAGCAGGAACACAGAGAGCGAGTGACAGCAGGAACACAGAGAGCGAGTGAGAGCAGGAACACAGAGAGTGAGCGACAGCAGGAACACAGAGAGCGAGTGACAGCAGGAAAACAGAGAGTGAGTGACAGCAGAAACATAGAGTTAGTGACAGCAGGAACACAGAGAGCAAGTGACAGCAGGAACACAGAGAGCGAGTGAGAGAAGGAACACAGAGAGTGAGCGACAGCAGGAACCCAGAGAGTGAGTGACAGCAGGAAAACACAGACCGAGTGGCAGCAGGAACACACAGAGCGAGTGGCAGCAGGAAAACAGAAAGAGAGTGGCAGCAGGAACACAGAGAGATGTGAAAGCAGGAACACAGAGAGTGAATGACAGCAGGAACACAGAGTGAGTGAAAGCAGGATCACAGAGAGCGAGTGTCAGCAAGAACACAGAGTGAGTGAAAGCAGGAACACAGAGAGAGAGTGACAGCAGGAACATAGAGAGCAAGTGACAGCAGGAACAAAGAGCGAGTGACAGTAGGAACACAGAGAGCGAGTGACAGCAGGAACACAGAGAGCGAGTGACAGCTAGAACACAGAGCAAGTGACAGCAGGAACACAAAGCGAGTGACAGCAGGAACACAGAGCGAATGAAAGCAGTAACAAAGTGTGAGTGACAGAAGGAACACAGAGTGAGTGACAGCAGGAACACAGAGAGCGAATGTCAGCAGAAACACAGAGCGAGTAACAGCAGGAACACAGAGAAGAAGTGACAGCAGGAAATCAGAGAGCGAGTGACAGCAGGAACAGCGAGAGCGAGTGGCAGGAGGAACAGAGAGGGAGTGACAGAAGGAAAAAAGAGAGCGAGTGACAGCAGGAACAGAGAGAGCGAGTGGCAGGAGGAACAGAGAGTGAGTGACAGCAGGAAAAAAGAGAGCGAGTGACAGCAGGAACAGAGAGAGCGAGTGACAGCAGGAACACAGAGAGCGAGTGACAGCAGGAACACAGAGAGCGAGTGACAGCAGGAACACACAGTGAGTGACAGCGGGAACGCAGAGAGCGAGTGACAGCAGGAACACAGAGAGCGAGTGACAGCAGGAACACAGAGAGCGAGTGAGAGCAGGAACACAGAGAGTGAGCGACAGCAGGAACACAGAGAGCGAGTGACAGCAGGAAAACAGAGAGTGAGTGACAGCAGAAACATAGAGTTAGTGACAGCAGGAACACAGAGAGCAAGTGACAGCAGGAACACAGAGAGCGAGTGAGAGAAGGAACACAGAGAGTGAGCGACAGCAGGAACCCAGAGAGTGAGTGACAGCAGGCAAACACAGACCGAGTGGCAGCAGGAACACACAGAGCGAGTGGCAGCAGGAAAACAGAAAGAGAGTGGCAGCAGGAACACAGAGAGATGTGAAAGCAGGAACACAGAGAGTGAATGACAGCAGGAACACAGAGTGAGTGAAAGCAGGATCACAGAGAGCGAGTGTCAGCAAGAACACAGAGTGAGTGAAAGCAGGAACACAGAGAGAGAGTGACAGCAGGAACATAGAGAGCAAGTGACAGCAGGAACAAAGAGCGAGTGACAGTAGGAACACAGAGAGCGAGTGACAGCAGGAACACAGAGAGCGAGTGACAGCTAGAACACAGAGCAAGTGACAGCAGGAACACAAAGCGAGTGACAGCAGGAACACAGAGCGAATGAAAGCAGGAACAAAGTGTGAGTGACAGAAGGAACACAGAGTGAGTGACAGCAGGAACACAGAGAGCGAATGTCAGCAGAAACACAGAGCGAGTAACAGCAGGAACACAGAGAAGAAGTGACAGCAGGAAATCAGAGAGCGAGTGACAGCAGGAACAGCGAGAGCGAGTGGCAGGAGGAACAGAGAGGGAGTGACAGAAGGAAAAAAGAGAGCGAGTGACAGCAGGAACAGAGAGAGCGAGTGACAGCAGGAACACAGAGAGCGAGTGACAGCAGGAAATCAGAGAGCAAGTGACAGCAGGAACACAGAGAGTGAGCGACAGCAGGAACACAGAGAGCGAGTGACAGCAGGAAAACACAGAGCGAGTGGCAGCAGGAACAAAGAGAGCGAGTGACAGCAGGAACACAGAGCAAGTGACAGCAGGAACACACAGAGCGAGTGGCAGCAGGAACACAGAGAGCGAGTGGCAGCAGGAACACAGAAAGCGAGTGACAGCAGGAACACACAGAGCGAGTGACAGCAGGAACACAGAGAGTGAGTGACAGCAGGAAAGCAGAGTGAGTGACAGCAGGAAAACACAGAGAGAATAACAGCAGGAACACAGAATGAGTAAAAGCAGGAACACAGAGAGTGAATGACAGAAGGGACACAGAGTGAGTGAAAGCAGGAACACAGAGTGAGTGACAGCAAGAACAGAGAGAGCGAGTGTCAGCAGGAACACAGAGTGAGTGAAAGCAGGAACAAAGAGGGTGTGTGACAGCAGGAACACAGAGCGAGTGACAGCAGGAACACAGAGCAAGTGATAGCAGGAACACACAGAGCGAGTGGCAGCAGGAACACAGAGAGCGAGTGGCAGCAGGAACACAGAGAGAGAGTGACAGCAGAAACACAGAGAGCGAGTGGCAGCAGGAACACAGAGAGCGAGTGACAGCAGGAACACAGAGAGTGAGTGGCAGCAGGAACACACAGAGCGAGTGACAGCAGGAACACAGAGAGTGAGTGACAGCAGGAAAGCAGAGTGAGTGACAGCAGGAAAACAGAGTGAGAATAACAGCAGGAACACAGAATGAGTAAAAGCAGGAACACAGAGAGTGAATGACAGAAGGGACACAGAGTGAGTGAAAGCAGGAGCACAGAGTGAGTGAAAGCAGGAACAAAGAGGGTGAGTGACAGCAGGAACACAGAGCGAGAGTCAGCAGAAACACAGAAAGCGAGTGACAGCAGGAAAACAGAGAACGAGTGACAGCAGGAACACAGAGAGAGCGAGTGGCAGGAGGAACAGAGAGTGAGTGACAGCAGGAAAAAAGAGAGTGAGTGACAGCAGAAACATAGAGTTAGTGACAGCAGGAACACAGAGAGCAAGTGACAGCAGGAAAACACAGACCGAGGGGCAGCAGGAACACACAGAGCGAGTGGCAGCAGGAAAACAGAGAGAGAGTGGCAGCAGGAACACAGAGAGATGTGAAAGCAGGAACACAGAGAGTGAATGACAGCAGGAACACAGAGTGAGTGAAAGCAGGATCACAGAGAGCGAGTGTCAGCAGGAACACAGAGTGAGTGAATGCAGGAACACAGAGAGAGAGTGACAGCAGGAACAAAGAGCGAGTGACAGTAGGAACACAGAGAGCGAGTGACAGCAGGAACACAGAGAGCGAGTGACAGCTAGAACACAGAGCAAGTGACAGCAGGAACACAAAGCGAGTGACAGCAGGAACACAGAGCGAATGAAAGCAGGAACAAAGTGTGAGTGACAGCAGGAACACAGAGTGAGTGACAGCAGGAACACAGAGAGCGAATGTCAGCAGAAACACAGAGCGAGTAACAGCAGGAGCACAGAGAAGAAGTGACAGCAGGAAATCAGAGAGCGAGTGACAGCAGGAACAGCGAGAGCGAGTGGCAGGAGGAACAGAGAGGGAGTGACAGAAGGAAAAAAGAGAGCGAGTGACAGCAGGAACAGAGAGAGCGAGTGACAGCAGGAACACAGAGAGCGAGTGACAGCAGGAAAACAGAGAGCAAGTGGCAGCAGGAACACAGTGAGCGAGCGACAGCAGGAACACAGAGAGCGAGTGACAGCAGGAACACAGAGAGCGAGTGACAGCAGGAAAATACAGACCGTGTGGCAGCAGGAACACAGAGAGCGAGTGGCAGCAGGAACAAAGAGAGCGAGTGACAGCAGGAACACAGAGCAAGTGACAGCAGGAACACACAGAGCGAGTGGCAGCAGGAACACAGAGAGCGAGTGGCAGCAGGAACACAGAAAGCGAGTGACAGCAGGAACACACAGAGCGAGTGACAGCAGGAACACAGAGAGTGAGTGACAGCAGGAAAGCAGAGTGAGTGACAGCAGGAAAACAGAGAGAGAATAACAGCAGGAACACAGAATGAGTAAAAGCAGGAACACAGAGAGTGAATGACAGAAGGGACACAGAGTGAGTGAAAGCAGGAACACAGAGTGAGTGAAAGCAGGAACACAAGAGCGAGTGTCAGCAGGAACACAGAGTGAGTGAAAGCAGGAACACAGAGAGAGAGTGACAGCAGGAACAAAGAGAGCAAGTGACAGCAGGAACACAGACTGATTGAAAGCAGGAACAAAGAGGGTGAGTGACAGCAGGAACACAGAGAGCGAGCGACAGCAGGAACACAGAGAGTGAGTGACAGCAGGAAAACACAGACCGAGTGGCAGCAGGAACACAGAGAGCGAGTGGCAGCTGGAACAAAGAGAGCGAGTGACAGCAGGAACACAGAGCAAGTGACAGCAGGAACACACAGAGCGAGTGGCAGCAGGAACACAGAGAGCGAGTGACAGCAGGAACACAGACTGATTGAAAGCAGGAACAAAGAGGGTGAGTGGCAGCAGGAACACAGAGAGCGAGTGACAGCAGGAACACACAGTGAGTGACAGCAGGAACACAGAGAGCGAATGTCAGCAGAAACACAGAGCGAGTAACAGCAGGAACACAGAGAAGATGTGACAGCAGGAAATCAGAGAGCGAGTGACAACAGGAACAGCGAGAGCGAGTGGCAGGAGGAACAGAGAGGGAGTGACAGAAGGGACACAGAGTGATTGAAAGCAGGAGCACAGAGTGAGTGAAAGCAGGAACACAGAGAGCGAGTGTCAGCAGGAAAACAGAGTGAGTGAAAGCAGGAACACAGAGGGAGAGTGACAGCAGGAACAAAGAGAGCAAGTGACAGCAGGAACACAGACTGATTGAAAGCAGGAACAAAGAGGGTGAGTGACAGCAGGAACACAGAGCGAGAGTCAGCAGAAACACAGAAAGCGAGTGACAGCAGGAAAACAGAGAACGAGTGACAGCAGGAACACAGAGAGAGCGAGTGGCAGGAGGAACAGAGAGTGAGTGACAGCAGGAAAAAAGAGAGCGAGTGACAGCAGGAACACAGAGAGCGAGTGACAGCAGGAACACAGAGAGCGAGTGACAGCAGGAACACACAGTGAGTGACAGCAGGAACGCAGAGAGCGAGTGAGAGCAGGAACACAGAGAGTGAGCGACAGCAGGAACACAGAGAGCGAATGACAGCAGGAAAACAGAGAGTGAGTGACAGCAGAAACATAGAGTTAGTGACAGCAGGAACACAGAGAGCAAGTGACAGCAGGAACAGAGAGAGCGAGTGAGAGAAGGAACACAGAGAGTGAGCGACAGCAGGAACACAGAGAGCGATTGACAGCAGGAAAACACAGACCGAGTGGCAGCAGGAACACACAGAGCGAGTGGCAGCAGGAAAACAGAGAAGAGTGGCAGCAGGAACACAGAGAGATGTGAAAGCAGGAACACAGAGAGTGAATGACAGCAGGAACACAGAGTGAGTGAAAGCAGGATCACAGAGAGCGAGTGTTAGCAGGAACACAGAGTGAGTGAAAGCAGGAACACAGAGAGAGAGTGACAGCAGGAACACAGAGAGCAAGTGACAGCAGGAACAAAGAGCGAGTGACAGTAGGAACACAGAGAGCGAGTGACAGCAGGAACACAGAGAGCGAGTGACAGCTAGAACACAGAGCAAGTGACAGCAGGAACACAAAGCGAGTGACAGCAGGAACACAGAGCGAATGAAAGCAGGAACAAAGTGTGAGTGACAGCAGGAACACAGAGTGAGTGACAGCAGGAACACAGAGAAGAAGTGACAGCAGGAAATCAGAGAGCGAGTGACAGCAGGAACAGCGAGAGCGAGTGGCAGGAGGAACAGAGAGGGAGTGACAGAAGGAAAAAAGAGAGCGAGTGACAGCAGGAACAGAGAGAGCGAGTGACAGCAGGAACACAGAGAGCGAGTGACAGCAGGAAAACAGAGAGCAAGTGGCAGCAGGAACACAGAGAGCGAGCGACAGCAGGAACACAGAGAGCGAGTGACAGCAGGAAAACACAGACCGAGTGGCAGCAGGAACACAGAGAGCGAGTGGCAGCAGGAACAAAGAGAGCGAGTGACAGCAGGAACACAGAGCAAGTGACAGCAGGAACACACAGAGCGAGTGGCAGCAGGAACACAGAGAGCGAGTGGCAGCAGGAACACAGAGAGCGAGTGACAGCAGGAACACACAGAGCGAGTGACAGCAGGAACACAGAGAGTGAGTGACAGCAGGAAAGCAGAGTGAGTGACAGCAGGAAAACAGAGAGAGAATAACAGCAGGAACACAGAATGAGTAAAAGCAGGAACACAGAGAGTGAATGACAGAAGGGACACAGAGTGAGTGAAAGCAGGAACACAGAGTGAGTGAAAGCAGGAACACAAGAGCGAGTGTCAGCAGGAACACAGAGTGAGTGAAAGCAGGAACACAGAGAGCGAGTGACAGCAGGAACAAAGAGAGCAAGTGACAGCAGGAACACAGACTGATTGAAAGCAGGAACAAAGAGGGTGAGTGACAGCAGGAACACAGAGCGAGTGACAGCAGGAACACAGAGCAAGTGATAGCAGGAACACACAGAGCGAGTGGCAGCAGGAACACAGAGAGCGAGTGGCAGCAGGAACACAGAGAGCGAGTGACAGCAGGAACACAGAGAGCGAGTGGCAGCAGGAACACAGAGAGCGAGTGACAGCAGGAACACAGAGAGTGAGTGGCAGCAGGAACACACAGAGCGAGTGACAGCAGGAACACAGAGAGTGAGTGACAGCAGGAAAGCAGAGTGAGTGACAGCAGGAAAACAGAGAGAGAATAACAGCAGGAACACAGAATGAGTAAAAGCAGGAACACAGAGAGTGAATGACAGAAGGGACACAGAGTGAGTGAAAGCAGGAACACAGAGTGAGTGAAAGCAGGAACACAGAGAGCAAGTGTCAGCAGGAAAACAGAGTGAGTGAAAGCAGGAACACAGAGAGAGAGTGACAGCAGGAACAAAGAGAGCAAGTGACAGCAGGAACACAGACTGAGTGAAAGCAGGAACA